>NC_088882.1:15952148-16252148 GCF_032884065.1 Artemia franciscana
CAGTTTTCGAAAATTATTCCAAAGGTATCAAAAACTGAAAAGCGAAAAAAGGAAATTATCAGATACATTAAGAAATTCATCAGCAAAGCAACAGAAGCTGAAAGTGGAAATAGATCAGCTTAAATTAAACCGGTCAGACCTAAGAGAAGAGCTTGAAGACCTAAAGGAGAAACTGGTCCTAAAAGGGAGTAAAATACCATTTTCAAAATCACCGGAGATCGTCACTTTAAACCAAGAGTTATCAGCGTTTAAAGCTCTTAGTATAGTGTTCAAAGAAGAGTTAGTCAGACTGGACGAACAGAATAAAATATTAAAATCAGACCTTAAAACCATTAATAAAAAATATGGTTGGGCCCATCACCTTTTAGAAAGGCGCAATTTTGAACTTCAATATGAATATGAGCGGCGGAAATTAGGTGAGATGTGTGCCGATTATGGTATAAAGGCTTTGCGTGATCTGTCTGAAGAGATGGAGAAAATGAAAGAGGATCTGACAAGAACCAGAGATAATCTCAAACTAATGACTCTGAAATGGGATATGGATATAGCAGAAATATGGGACAACAAAAATCATCAAAACATCCATTCAGAAGAATCATTGGCAAGACAGGAATCAGTAGTTTCTACCGAAAGTGGCTTTTTTGGCCCTTCTTCATCTTCTCCAGAAGGTAAAAGATTTATTTTATTCATGTATTTAAATTAATTTATATAGAAATTATTAGTTTCAAAGCTTATTCCCCCGATTTGTTTAAATGAATACTTATTTCCCCATTAAAAAATTTGCATATGTAGTCGAATTTAACTAAGTTGAAACTGAATTTGAAAAAATAAGTTTTTCTTTCGATTGAAATTAGGGAGCAGAATTAAATCTTAAGATGAACAGAGATTATTCTGCAGTTTAGGGAGGTTAGCCTCTCCTCAATCTTTCTCTCTTACGTTTTTTAGTACTAATTTTTTTTTTAATTTTAGTATGAAAAATATCTTTATACTTCCCAATAACAAATACTATACTGTACGTATGCAATAAAAAAAAAAAAATCGGAGCTTCCACCCCTCTCCCCAGGAACTGAGTGGTCATGTTACCCCTAAGTATGGCTATTGGATCTTTTAACTATGTTGAACAAAATATTAGTGTCGAAATTTTAATCGGACGATTTTGGGGGGAAATGACGCTGGAGGGGGGTATTTACACTCTATAATCTTTTTGTTCACAAGAGGACAGAAGAACTTTTCATGTCCGTTTGAAAGAGCCCTCTCCTAATGTTCAATCACCATCGGTTCTATACGATTACTCTTGAGAAAAATGAACACTGATCAGTGACCTTTGTCCTGGCAACAAACTCAAAAATTTAATAGTTTATAGAAGCTTGAAACATAACTTCAGTATAGTTTTCTGAAAGCTGAATCTGATATTGTAATTTTGATAAAAAGAAATCCGTAACTTTTAATGTGTATTATTTCTTGAAAGTCCAGCAAATTTTTTGAGCCAATTATTTAGCCAAATCTATCGGTACATAATTTCCAATTTTAGAGTTTTGGTTACTATTCAGCCTTGTTACTCCTTGCTTACTGTTCGCTACTCCGAACTGTTTGATCTATTCCTTATCGCATAATTCATGCTTTTATGTTGATTTTTACCCGTGATGATTTTTATTAGGTTTGACTAATTATTCCTTCCATCCTGATCAAATAGTTAAGTCTATAATGAATGTATATGATATCATTAAGTAAGTGTAAATCAAATATATTGCTAAAATAAAAATTAATGGAATGTGTAAGAAAAGGTTCATCTTTGAGCCAATAGAGCTTGACTCAAACTTCATATGCGGTTTTTATTTGAAACAAATAAAATTTCCCAAAGTGTTCCTTTTTTCATTGAGGTCCTTTATTATTCGTCGGTTAAAATAAACATACCAATGGACCAGTTCTTGAAAATGCAGGGAGGGAGATTTTTTTCTTGCAATTCAGCGGGTTCCTGTGTAGTATATGATACACACACGAGAAGTGAAGTTATATTAATGCTAATGAAATATAAAAAAATAGGATGAAAATAAAATACTTTAGTAAAAGAAAAAATATGAAAATCACAACAAAGAAGGGGGCGCACAGAACGTATTACATAAATACCTAACCTAACACAACTAAAATATCATCTCTATATATTAAATGTTTGCTTGGTATGTTAGTGGGATTTTCATTCAAGTTCGTAACTTTTAATGGTTAGCATTAAATCAAATAGGCTTTATGAACTTGGAAACAGCTTAAAAATTCTTTTCTTTCGTTGCATCTAGTGTTATCAACAATTTATTATTCAGGAGTTTCGGTTACTATTTAGCTGAGTCGTTCTATATTTATAGATTATTATTCATTTTCTTAATCTCCAAAAATTGATAACTTTGAAGAATAAAGTGACTAATGTTTATTATTACAGGTTCGATAAGCTGGAGTCAGGAGTCTGGTTCCTTGGTGCCTTGGTTGGGGCAGTATTGACAGATCAAAAATCAAATACTGACGAACACATTTACTTATTGACAAGAACATACATTGTTTAGAAATTGTTGTTATATTATGCATATATATAAGAAATATATATTTCTATTTACATTATTTATATTAGAAAAAATACATAACTCTTTGAAATATGTACATTCGTCTTCATCTATTATTAAGGTTAAACATATTGTGTGACACTCAACATTGGTTTGGATTTGTGGAATCGTTTACTATTGTGGATCATGTACACGGGTGGGAGTTTAGTTCAGGGGCTTCAAATGAGCGTGGGGCGGTGTTTGCCCTCCATGAATTTTATGAAATACCTTTTTGGGCTATTTTTGTCGGAAAATGAAGAATAAATTCTCTTCATGCTAAAGTTGTAAACACTTTTAGAAAAGCTTTTTGTTTAAAAACTGTATTTAAGAATGTCACTAAGAAGTGTCACTTTGTTTAAAAACTGGGACAAAAGGTTAAACTTTAGTGAAGAGAATAAGACAATGAGGAGGAATTAACTCATTTTCATACAGAATAATTTCTATTCGTCCAAAAAACTTTTTTTTTATTTAATTTTTGATTAGTCATTTCAAATAATGCGGGTAAAGTAGGCTTCATTTTCATGACAAAATTCCTTCCGTGACAGTAAAGTAATTTGAAGACTTTTTTTTAACATTAATGCTTGCTGTGTTTATAATGTTTTTGGAGTATAATCGTTCAACCATTCTTTGAGGCAAAATTTTTTGGCAGCATTCTACAAGCTACAAAATATGTAGTTCATTCCAAATATATATGTAGTTTGAAATATGTAGTTCATTCCCCCCACATCTCGTTACCTTTGGTTTTGTATTGATCTTGAGAAAAACCAAAAAGCTATTCGGGGAATTGTTTTATTTTCACACATCAGAAATGCATCTTGAAAACTTTGCATAAGAACTTTGTCATTAAGCCTGTCAAACAGTCTGGAAACAACTTGTAAATAGTGAACAATTCATTTAAAAGTAACCAAAAGATCTAAAAATGTGGTTTTAATAACCATAATCAGTTGAATTTTTTTTTTCGTGGTGATTCTATATATTAAAAGTTCAAAACCTAAATGTAACTCTAAGGTGACTTAATGTGACTAATACGCTTATCAAACAGTTCGTGGTAACGAACTGTAGTAAGGAGCGACCCGGCTCAATAGTAACCAAAACTCTAAAAAATGGATTTTTGATATCAATAGCTACATAAAAAGAATCGCATTTCAATGTTGATTTTAAATATGTAAGTTTCATCAAGTTTAGTCTTACCCATCAAAAGTTAATAGCCTGAGAAAATTTGCATCATTTAAGAAAATAGGGAGAAACACCCCCTAAAAGTAGTAGAATCTTAACGAAAATGACACTATCAGATTCAGCGTATCAGAGAACCCTACTGTAGAAGTTTCAATCTCCTATCTACAAAAATGTGGAATTTTGTATTTTTTGCCAGAAGACAAATCACGGGTGCGTGTTTATTTGTTTGTTTTTTTGTTTTGTTTTTTTTTCTTTTTCCCAGGGGTCATCGTATCGACCAAGTGGTCCTAAAATGTCGCAAGAGGTATCATTCTAACGGAAATGGAAAGTTCTAATGCCCTTTTTAAGTGACCAAAAAAATTGGAGGGCATCTAGGCCCCCTCCCAAACTCATTTTTTTCCAAAAGTCAACGGATCAATATTCTGAGATAGCCATTTTGTTCAACATAGTCAAAAACCATAACAACTATGTCTTTGGGGATGAATTACTCCCCCACAATCCCTGGGGGAGGGGCTGCAAGTTAAAAACTTTGACCAGTGTTTACACATAGTAATGGTTATTGGGAAGTGTAAAGACATTTTCAGGGAGATTTTATTTTGTTTGGGGGTGGGGCTGAGGAGAGGGGGCTATGTTGGAGGATCTTCTCTTGGAGGAATCTGTCATGGGGGAAGAAAAATTCAATGAAAAGGGCGCAGGATTTTCTAGCATTACTATAAGAAAACAATGAAAAATAAACATGAAAAGTTTTTTTCAAATGAAAGGAAGAAGTAGCATTGAAACTTAAATCGAACAGAGATTATTACGCATATGAGGGGTTCTAAAAATACTTTAGCATAAAGAGCGAGGTATTTAGGAGGAGATAAATACCTTGCTCTTTATGCAAAAGTATTTTTAGTAATTTCAACTATTTATTCTACGGCCTTTCTGATTCAGGGGTCATTCTTAAAGAATTGGGACAAAACTTACGATTTAGTGTAAAGAACGAGGTATTACCGAGGGTACAAACCCCCTCATATACAAAATAAAAATTAAAGAATATAAAAGTTTGTTACGTAAGTTTTTTCTTAAGTTACGTATATTTTTTACTAATAAAAAAATTCGTTAAAAATTAAAATTTATAATTGCCTTTTTTTGTAACCGAAAAATTGCATGGCAACTAGGCCTCCTTCCCCATCCCTTATTTCTCAAAATCGTCTGATCAAAACTAAGAGAAAGCCATTTAGCCAAAAAAAGAATTAATACGCAAATTTCATTTTAATAATTTATGTGTGGAGAGCCAAAATCGAACATGAATTAATTCAAAAACGTTCAGAAATTACATAAAAAAACTAGTTTTTTTTTAAACTGAAAGTAAGGAGCGACATTAAAACTTAAAACGAACAGAAATTACTCCGTATATGAAATAGGTTGTCCCCTCCGCAATCCCTCGCTCTTTACGCTAAAGTTTGACTCTTTGCCACAATTATACTTTTAAAACAATTAAAAGCTTTAGCGTAAAGAGCGAGGGATTGCGGAGGGGATAACCCATTTCATATACGGAGTAATTTCTGTTCGTTTTAAGTTTTAATGTCGCTCCTTACTTTCAGCTAAAAAAATTAGTTTCTCTTATTTAATTATTTTAAAGAGTGGTCACCTTCTCGCGCGAGGTATAAAAAAACTGTTCTAGTTATGTTTTTAGCCTTTAACATTGCTCAAAAGAGGGCCAAGGAATAAATAAGTCATTCTTGATACATTAGTACATTTACGTTGAATTTATTTTTATCTTAGCGCATCTCTTGTATGACTTATGGTTTTGTTTCAGGAGACAAAAAAAGGGGCCGACTGAAGTACAATACATAATAAAAGGGGAAAGTTAGAAAAACTACGAAAAGAAAAGGAGTTGACAACAATGGACAAAGTTTTCGAACATTTTTTCAAAGGTATCACAGATCAAAAGACGAAAAAAAAAATCAGGCATATTAAGAAATTCATCAAAAGAACAACGAAAGCAGAAAGAATAAATAGCTCAGTTTAAATTAAACAGGCAAAGCTAAAAGAGGAGCTTGAAAACGTAAAAGAGAAACTGGATGCGTAAGTTAATTACCTGTCCTACGAAAAGCATAATGAAGGTCAAGATTTTGGCCCAATAGGGGATGAAATAGCATCTTCAAAATCACTGGAGATAGTCTCCAGTGATGAGTGATGAGTACTACACTAGAGGTATTAGCGTTTAAAGCTCTCATCACAGCGTTCAAAGAAGAGCTAGCTAGTCTGGATGAAGAGAATGAAAACTTAAAAACAGATTTTACCACCATCAATAGCGAATATGTTATGGCTTATCACCTTTTAGAAAGTCGCAATGCTGAACGACAGTATGAATGTCAGCGGCAGAAATTAGGTGAAATGTGTGCTGTTTATGGTATCAAGGCTTTGTTTTATCTGTCTAAAGAGATGGAGAAAGTAAAAGATGAATTGGCAAGAGTCCAACTTCAACTCAAACTAACGGCTATGAAATGGGATACGAAAATATTGAAAATATGGGATAACAAAATTTATCAAAACCTGTAATCAATAGTTTCTACTTCAGGTTTCTCTTTTGGTGCTGCTTCATCTTATTCAGAAGGTATGGGGTCGTTCCATTTTTATTCCTATCAATTTTTATTGACGTTAAATGTTTTATGAACTTGAATCAACTCGTCCCTCTGTAACTTAGACGCCATTACACTTTCATCTTTCGCCGAGATTTTTGGGAATGATCTTGTAAATAATAGGCTTTTATAAAAAATATTATAAATAATAATAAATTTATAATAAATAAGTTTTTATTTCTAATAGTAATAATTTACCAATTTAATATTCACCATTAATCTAATAAATCCTACGAAATTAGTATTTTATTTAAGTAGGCGGGATAATTTAAGACTAAAAGGTCATGTTTATCTTTAACATAAGGCAAGGGTGGATACAGGATATTTTTTTTTTTTTAGCGGGGGGCACATAATAGGTTGATTCGATAAACTCAGAGACAAAGAAATACCAGCAATTTAAAGGAAACATCGACAATTATGTGTCGGAGGTAGGTAGTGGAAATGGTTTTAAGTTTTACTCAAATCTGGTGAGGGTTAAAGTTCTAATGAATCTATCGAAATTAAAATGATATAAAAATATTGATACAAAAATAGTAAATTATAAAAACCACCCAGCCATAAAAAAATAAATAAAAAGCTGTTTACCATTTATAAAAAAGTATGACATTGAATATTTTCTACATAATTTTGTGTCTTTGTATTTCAGACCACTATAGCAAGTGAGTTAAAATTTATATCGCAAAAAAATTGGCCGAGAACCATCTTTTGGGGCCATGGATTCTTTGCAACTATTTGTCTAAGTCAAACCATTTAGCATGTGGCATAACTTCATGGCATCACTTAGTAATTTTGATAGTAATGAAGAATAGAAAATGTGGATTAATATACAACTTGTGTATATTCGTAAAAGATGTATTAAAAATTAAATACTAGTTCGTCTAGTTCGTTTAAATACTAGTTCGTTAGGAATCAAACACAATAAAATTCTATTTGATCCATCCCAAAAACCTCAGCTAAATTTAAAAAAGCAAATATTAAAGATTGTTTGCTAAAATTTTGATTATTCACCATTGATGATGAAAAATTAAATTATTTGATCTTCTTATTTGTGTGTTTGTTTTTGTGTCCCTGTGTCTGGGATGGCCTCCCACGCCCCTCCTGCCCGATATTTATTTATTTACTTATATTTTATGAGTTTTTTTTCTATTTTGTTTGTCTTTTACCTTATTATATTTTGAAATCATTATTACGATGAGATTTTGATGTTTTTTCTTATATTTTTGCACTGTCCCAGCCTTACGAGCTCTGTTCTCTGTTGGGGCATAATATTGTTTTGTGTATTTCTTTGAGTTGAATAAAGAAAAAAGTTGAAGTTGAAATTAGGGGTGTAACAAGAGAAACAGAACAAAATGGTAGAAATACATAGAAGACATTTAAAATGAGGGTTGAAGTATAGACAACAAAGCATTAACTGATCACTATTTCCCTTTAAAAATAGTGTTTTAGGAAACAGAGTCAACTTTGGCGAAATCTCAAAAACTTACTAATCAAAATTTTATTATTCGTAACAACGTGTATTTAGTGTGTATTTCCACATTTTAAAGTTCAATATATTTTGCTTAAATTACAGAATTCACGATTCTATGAGAAAAAGTCTATTTCTACTCCCGCCGTATCCCTGTCGATGTCTACCTCAATATTTTGTTGAATTTTTAAAATGGCTAATCCTGTCAGTCTAGAGTCCCGCATGTTTTTAGCCCTTCATTAGTATTTCTGCTTCTATTCATCCTAAAATATTCGAATAAAGACCAAAATCGTCAGAAAAATATGAACACTAATAAAGATGCATATAGGTATGTGTTTCAAACTTAGTATATGAGTTGAAATGCTCCTTAACAAAACAAATAGTTATGTATTTGTTATTTTTTACTTGATAGGTAGAGATTCGTGATTTAAATTCTCAGGGTTTCAAGCTATGATAGATTTCAAATTAATTTTTTTTCTTAAGATTTTCAGTTATTCAATTCAAACATTTAAATCTTGGTTTGACTGTCGAGCACAAAAATATAAATTCGACATTCAGCTCAGATTAAGCATCAAGTTAGAGAACAGTCGGGTAAAAATTTTGATTTTATAAACAACTAATCAGGGAAATATGATTGGGTGGCATGTATCAAAATAATCAAAATCTTCCGCTGTATATATACCAGTCTCTACGATTTTATGGACAAATATATACAAAATATACTATGGATAGCCCCTATACAAAGCATGATTATATTTTGTGACTGGTTGGTACTGGTATTTGATTTATAAACAACTAATTGTGGAAGTATGATTGAATGACATGTATCAAAATAAGTATAAAATCCTCCGTGGTAAATATAGCAGTCTGTGCAATTCTATGTTCAAATATATACAAAACTAGCTGTTGGGGTGGCGCTTCGCGCCACCCCAACACCTAGTTGGTGGGGCGCTTCGCGCCCCCCAAGCCCCCCCGCGCGCGTAAGTCGTTACGCGCCATATTAGTTACGCGCCATTGTAGCAGTGTCCCTGTGTCCCACCTGTGAATAGAGATAGATATAAATATATATTTTTAACTACGTAAAACATGCGAATACACAACATTCTTCGCTGTCCCATTGTCTGTGCATATAAATAGCATTTATATTCCCTGTGTCCCGGTCGTCATTTGTGTCCTGGTGTCCCAGTTTGTATTTCCTCTTTGAGTGTCCCGGTCGTCATTTATATTCCCTGTGTCCCAGTGTCCCGGTGTCCCGGTCTGTAATTTCTATTCAAACAATCCCTGTGTCTCAGTCGTCAATTATATATCCCACCTGTGCCCCCGGCGTCCCCGTTGTAGTTGTGTCCCTGCGTCCCGGTCGTCATTTATATTCCCGGTCGTGATTTGTGTCCGGGTGTCCCAGTCTGTAATTTTTCTTTGAGGTTCCTGGTCGTCATTTATATTCCCTCTGTGTCGGTCGTCATTTGTGTCCCGGTCTGTAATTTATCTTTGAGTGTTTTTTCTTTTTAGTTTTTTTTAGTTTTTTACATTTTTTCAGTTTTTTTTTCTTCTTTATTTTTCAGCGTCACTATGAAGTACATATCGCCGAACCTTCAGTCATTTTACAATTAAACATTTTTCCGTGAACACATGTTTTAAATACCATTAATGACGTCACCGTCAAAGCAAAAATGACGACAACTAATTTCATGACGTCATCCGACACAGAAACATGACGTCACCTGATCCACAGACAGACAGACAACTTATTTTTATATATATAGATATATTATGGACAGCCCCTATACAAACACCTGACTATATTTTGAGATTGGTGGTGTGAAACTCGGAAGTAATTAAGTAGTAACATTTCATTTCCGTGTTCTACTTTAGTGGTGTCAATTTCCACTTTTTTCTCAACATTTCATTGGTAAATATACAAAAATCGATATCATTTCATTGATTCAAACTGAGAAATCAGATACCCGTCTATACCTGCTAGATAAAAAAAATTAAAACATATTTATTTGCCTTCTTTTATAAAATTTTCTCGAAAATATATTTTTCTTAATTGTTCCGACCTTTGAAGGAGTATTTCGACTCTTATACTTCATTTTAAGTGTATACTTATGCGAATTTTTATTAAAGTTTGATATTTCTAAAAAGTTTGGTCTTTACTTTAATGTTTTAAGATGAACAGAGGAAGTGAAATTGCATACAATGCAGACCTTTAATTAGATGAAAATAGGCAGTAAAGTAACCACCATTTGCTCACCTAAATCCAAAACGTAAATTAATAACATGTTTGCAGTTTTCTTACATTTAGTTTCTACTAATACAAATCCCATAAAAAGTAAAAATCTTTGCTTTTTTTTTCGACGCAAAAAAAGCAAATCCAAATCTTATGACTACCAAAAAAAGTAATAATATCAATTTCTTTGCCTCTGTGCCAAAGCAAAAATAAATTTTTGACAGTAAAAACAAGTTTAAATATTAAGTTTTTCAGCTCCGTTGTGACAGGACAATCCTGAAATATCATTTCGGCAGCCTAAAGAAGTTAGGATTAAAAACTGTTCCTTCTTTTTATTACAAAATGAAGATTTTCACCTCCCAGTAAGGTTTTGTGGTAATACGGACAGATTCTCTTGATAAATGTAAATTTAAGTAAATACTTTTAGGTCGTATGCGTCATCAGTATAATCCAAGAGAGACCACACAAAGTAACTGAAACTGTTTCGAACTTGATTACAAAAAGAAACAGTCATGACAATTGAAAAAAAATTAATAGTCTAACTATTAAAAACCAATTACAAAAAATAGCTTTCATCTAACCCCATCCCGAGCAAGCGGTCCCAATCCAAATCCACCACTATCTTAGGGGCGGGAGCCACGCCCCCACCCGGGTATGCCGCTGACATGAGATAACATTGCTTATTATAGTAGAAGAAGGCTCAAGATAAATTAGCTAGCTCATGCCGAAGTGTAAACAGAAAAACTAAGAAAAAGGCTGATCTTACGCATGTGCCTGTGAGGGCCTTGCTTGTATTGAATGTTCAAATATTTTGTGTTTTTAAACATTGAATTTAAGTTAGGTTAGGGTCTCATCCGCTCTCTTTTGTAGAGTTTATTGTGTGTGTTTCCTTGTATTTCGCTTGTGTCTAAATGTTCAATGAACTAAAAAAGGAGCTTTTTACCCACCTCTAATTTTCTTTTTGGCCTTATGGAAGGAATAAATATATTATAAGTGAACAGCTGCAACTTTTGGTGTTAAAAAAGCAAGCGATAAAACAAGCGCAGCATACAAAAATATAGATAGAACTGCTTTGCTTAGAAACACGACCAACAGCAGAGTTCAAAGTCAGGGTTCTAATTATTCGAATTGGCTATAATATCTTATCCGTTTTATAAATGGTTTACTAGAGTTCTCTATTTTCTAATTTTTAATTTTGAAAATGACAGAAGTCCCAAATAAAATCTCATTTTCCTTTTCGATTTGACTAGAAAAGGTAAGAATTTAGCAGTGAAAAGTAAACTGGCTGTAGGGTAAATATTTATAGCAGAGGATTAAACGAGCCCACATTCAAATATAATTAGATAGTTGAAAATAATTTTTCTTAGAATTAAAGCCTTTTCTATATAAAGTATTTAGATTGTAATTAGGCATATAGAAGAACCTCCCCCTCTCTAAGCAAAAATTCATGTATCTTTGCTATTTCATATAGAATTCTTAGTGCCAATGCATATGCCAATCGCTTGCTAAACTGTGGCCCCCACCCAATATTAAAAAAATGATTAAATAATAGTATATGGCTGGACCTTTCTTGGAATTGAATTAAAAAAAAAAAAATCATCTCGGAGTAAGGAAAAGCATTAAAACTTGAAGCGAATAGGGATTACATTCTCTATATGAGGGGGTTGCCTTCACCTCAATCTTTTGCTCTTTCAGTTTTCGACTACCCCTTCGTTGAATATTCATTACCCATGGCAAGTTCTTCCATAAAAAGGTCTTTTCATATAAAATGCCCCCACCCAAAAAATGCTTGAAATATCCCAAGGCCTGAAAAATTCCCTTTAGCACACTTTCGTTTAAAGAAGACTTTAATTTCTTATCATTCTTCAAATTAAGACAGAAATTCCTCCTCTATTCTAATTTTTTCTCAGAAATCCCCCCTCCAGTGAAAAATTGTTCGTAATAAAAGTTCCCCTATTGGGAATTTATTTTGAGGAGAAATCCCCACTCCCTCCCTTCTCACAGAAAAATCTTTCGAGTACTATGCAGTAAATAAACAATGGATAAATTTCATAATTACTAGCCCTATCCTCAGGAACTACGGGAGGTCATGTTATCCCCAAAGATATAATTATTAGATCTTTAAGCTATACTGAACAAAACAGCTATTTCATGATTTTTATAGCACGAATTTGGGCATAAAGGGTGTTGGAGGGGGGGCTAGTTGCTCTCTAGTCTTTTTTGTCACTTATACCAAAATTTTTATTTTTGGTCATTATTGGTTCAATACGATCCTCCCAAGGGAAAACAAAAAGCTAACAAATTAATACACATCTGGAATCTTGGCTCTAGCCAAAAAAATCCAGATTTCAGCAGATTGGAGCTTCAAACCTCTACAGTAGGGTTGTGATGCGATGAAAATGACGGAGCGATTATCATTAAGATTTCTTAACTTTTTTTTAGGGGTGCTTCCCATTTTGTCAAAAATCAGATAAATTGTCTCAGGATTGTAGCCATGAGCACCGGTAGGGGGGGGGCAAGGCCACAATGAAAATTTGGGACTTCATAGAATGTGAAAATTGGGATTTCTTCATAGTAATGAATGGTAAATAAATAACGATCCTGGTCAATAATGAAAGTGTAAGAGCTTAACTATTGATAACATTCAATCAAAGAATCAGCTTTTTAATTATAATTTTTATATTATATTAAAAATATTAGATTTAAAATTGTTTTTTCATTTTCTTAATTTTAGTTTTAATATTTTGCTTTGAACAAACTACTTGGATATCGCTTTACTTTTTATAAGCAATTGAGTCTAAAGGCATTAAATATTTTGGTGTTTGATAACCAAATTCAAATCTGTCGATATTGTTAAAAAATATCCGTCCAACGCTCCGGCATTGCTTAACAGAACTAAATACTGAGAGTTAATATTTTAGTTTTTGCAAGTAGGCTATTGTTTTGTGTATTTTTTGTAATTAACAACTTTTTTTCATTTTTATATACTGTTACTTCAATTGACATACTCTTTTATTGCCTTTAGAAAAAATTTTGTCTCTAAGCCTCGTTAAATAAAAAAACAAAGAAGTTTTTTTCAACTGAAAGTAAGGAGCAAAATTAAAACGAACAGAAATTATTACGTATATGAGGGGGGTTACCCCCTCCTCAGCACCATGCTATTCACGCTACGTTTTTTGACACTTTACAAAAAGTTACTAATTGTTCAAAATAAACGACCCTTGTGTTTCAGGAGTTGTTTTTAAAGAATTGGGATAAATTTTAAACTCAAGTGTAATGAGTGATGTGTTGAGCAGGGGGTCAACCACCTCGTATGCGTAATAATTTCTGTTCATTTTAAGTTTTAATGTTGCTCCTTACTTTTAGTTGAAAAAACTTGTCTTATTTAAATTTAATTTTTGATCTAAGTCAAATAATGCCAGGATTCCTGACTCCATCTCTACAGAAAAATCCCCCTCGCGACAGAAATATCCTCTGGGCAATTCAATCCTGGTGAAAATTTGCCCTGGAACAATTACACTTAGCATCTCCACGCCCAAAATTGAATTGGTAAAGAGAAAACAAGACACATAATGAAATTTCTTATAGGAATTTTGGAAAATTCACCCGGTGTAAAACTCCTCCTGAAAAGTTCACCCCCTGAAAACTTCCCTCTCCATGAAAAAGTATTCCCGTGCAAAATTTTCCCAGCTGAAAATTCGTCCTCCCCTCTATACCCAAAAAATGTTACTTTACAATACTGCTTACTTTAAGCAATGTTGCTTACTTTCCAATAGCAAATAAAATAATGGGGAAATTTCATAACTTAAAAACCTTTCCCGAGGGGATGTAGGGGGTCATTTATGTCTAAAGACATAGCTATTGGGCCTTTCAATTATGCTGAAGAAAAAATATATCTTAAAATTTTGATCTGACGATTTTGGGGACAAATGGCGTGGGAGAGGGCCCAGTTGCCCTCCAATTTTTCGGTCACTTAAAAAGGTCCCTAGTACTTTTAGTTTCCGTTATAATGGTCCTTCCCTCGAAGTTTTAGGTCCACTGGGTCGATACGATCACCCTGGAAAAGAAAAAAAAAATAAATAAACACGCATCTATGATCTTCCTTCTGGCAAAAATTTCAAAATTCCACATTTTTGTAGATATTAGCTGAAAACCTCAAACTTGGGGTTCTTTGATACATTGAATCCTACGTTGCAATTTTGAATAAAATTCAATAGCTTGAAGGGGGTCTTTCCCCCTTTTTTTGAGAATCAGACAACTTTTCTCAGGTTCGTAACTTTTGATGGGTAAGACTAAACTTAATGAAACTTACATATTTGGAAGCAGCATAATAAGCAAATTCTTTAGATACAACAATTGCCATGAAAATTCTGTTTTTTAAACTTTCAATCGCCCTTGAGCCGGGTCGCTTCTTATAGCTCGTTAACACTAATAGTTTCATTACCCATCAAAATCCAAATAGAGGTCATTGAAATATTGAGGGTTTTTTCTGCGTTACTCAGAGTATTATGATATTTTACAGCTATTTCATGAAACGTAATAAAAGAAATAGAAAACTTTTCAACTAAAGTAAGGAGCGAGTTTAAAACTTAAAACAAATATAAATTACTCTGTAGGGGACTGCCCCTTCGCAACACCTTACTCATTTGGCAAAAGTTTGGAAATTCTATGGATGGAAATTCTGTGGCACTTTTGATCTTCTACATAACTAGAGCCATCACAACCTCTTCAATAGGATTTACTAATTGATAAAAACACTACATGCATTACTTTAAATACATTAAAGTACCAGTACTGTATCCAGTACTGCAACCGTGTGGTATTACTTCTTTTGCAACTGGGAAGCCTAAAACATAGTTATTGATACTTATAAATCAATTAATTCATCATAAATTTAAATTGACTGCAAATTCATCCTCTTCGAGGTGAAGTCGTAGTTTTGTGTCCTAAAATAGCAAGAAAACAAGACTTTCTTATGACGCAATCTGAATGGTCACTTAAAAAACAACTTTGAATTTACGTTTGAATGAGCTCCCTCCTAATTATCATTGACCTTTGGTTTGATACTATCACCCTTGTAAAAAAAACAAAAAAAAAAACAAATAAACACACATCGATTATGTTTCTTCTGAAAAAAAAATATGCAAATTCCATATTTTGAAGATTGGAGCTTGAAATCTCTATGGCAGGATTCTCTGATATGATGAATATAATAAAGGGAATTTAAAAATTTTCTGCCGGCATTCTTGCTTGTAGCCTATTACGGCCGGCATAAAACTTAAGAAACTATATATTTTGGATCAGCCTGAAATTTCATTTCTGTTGGTGTTATAGAATGTTATAGAAGCTCTTTTTCGATTTCCCGCTACTACTGAGCTTATTCGCTCCTTACAGTTCGATACTACAAATTGTTTGATTAACAAAAATTATTATAATAGAAACATAGAGTGACAAATGCCTATTTTTGCAGGTTCAAAAACCGAAGTCTGGAGTTTGGCTCTTTGGTTGGGGCAGTGTTGACCAATCGAAAATCAGATACTAACGAAAACTTTTAGCCATTGACAAGAACATACATCGTTTAGAATTTTCACTTATATTATATAAAAATTTAACCTATATATCCCATCTATATAAACAAAATCTTATTTCATTATAAATAGTGAAATTTTTAAGGAACATAGTTAAACCTCAGATCTCAAATGCCTCTCTCTCCTAAGTTCACTAGAAATAATTTCTAACTAAATTAATAAAATAATAGAACAAAATAGAAATAAAAACAAAATAGCTTTTACTTTCTGAAGAAGATGAAGAAGCCCCAAAAGAGCCTCCTTCAGTAGAAACTGTTGATTCGGGTTTTCCAATACTAAATCTGAATGGATGTTTTCGCAAATTTCGGTGCCCCATATTTTTGGTATTTCCATGTTGTATTTCATAGTCATTAGTTTGAATTTAAGACTGCTTCTTGCAAGTTCATTTTAATTTCCTCTGCATCTTGAATAAGTCAATCTTCGGACATCAATCTATATCAATCTTTGGACAAAAATTAAAAAATAAATAAATAGAAAATTAGAATAAAAAAAAGCTTTTACCTTCTGAAGAAGATGAGGAAGTACCAATAAAGCTACTTCTGGTAAAAACTACTGATTCCTGTCTTGCCAAATATTCTTCCGAATGGATGTTTTGATTATTTTTGTCGTCCCATATTTCTACTAAATTCATATCCTATTTGCGAGTCATTAGTTTGAGATCATGTCTGGTTCTTGTCAGATCCTCTTTCATTTTCTCCATCTCTTCGGAAAGATCACGCAAAGCCTTTATACCATAATCGGCACACATCTCACCTAATTTCCGCCGCTCATATTCATATTGAAGTTCAACATTGCGATTTTCTAAAAGGTGATGGGTCCAAATATATTTGTTATTAATGGTTGTAAAGTCTGTTTTTAATTTTTTATTCTGTTCGTCCAGTCTAGCTAACTCTTCTTTGAACACTATACTAAGAGCTTTAAACGCTGACAACTATTGGTTTAAAGTGACGAGCTCCAGTGATTTTGAAGATGTTATTTCATCCCCGATTGGGGCAAAATCTTCACCTTTATTATTCTTTTCGTAGTACAGGTAATTAATTTCTGCATCCACTTTCTGTCTTACGCTTTCAAGCTCTTCTTTGAGCTATCACCTGTTTAATTTAAGCTGAGCTATTTCTTCTTACTGCTTTCGTTGCTCTGCTAATGAATTTCTTAACGCCTCTGATTATTTTTTATTTTTGTTTTTCAATCTTTTATACCTTTGGAATGATTTTCGAAAACTTCGTCCAGTCTTCTCAACTCCTCTTCGTTTCCTTGTGTCATTTTTCACACTTTTCTCTTGTATAATGTTTATTATGGTAAACAATTTCCTCTGGAGAATTTCCCTTGACATCTCCATATGTAAAATTGAGTCGGCAAAGAAAAACTAAGACTAACAAAAATAATTTCGTATAGGAGTTCTGGTAAATACCACCAGTGTAAAATTTTTCCTGCAATATCCACCCCCTCCGGAAAATTCCCTCCCAAGGGAAATTATTTCCGTGGAAAGTCATAAAATGGAAAGTCATAAAAGCATAAAATTTACCCTCTCTCCAAAATGTCAGCATTCTTTCCAATAACAAATACTATATGTTCACAAGGGGCATTTTTCATGACTTTAAGACCTTTCCCCAGTGTTTGTGATAGATCATATTATCCAAAAAGGCAAAGTTACTAGACGGATCAACTATAGTGAACCAAATGGCTATCTACATTTTGATTAGGTCACCTGGGGGGAGGAGACGAGGTTTTGGAGGAGGGCTTGCTACCTTCCGTTTTTTTGGTCATTCAAAAAGGGTTCTAGAACTTTTAATCTCAGTTCAAAAGAGCTCTCTCCCGATACTCTAGAACAGTTGCTTCGATTGCCCTCTACAATAGGGTTGTCTGGAAAGCTGAACTGATGGTGACATTTTCAACGGTTCTTCTCCCTTTTCTAAAATTAGACGAATTTTCACAGGTTCTTAATTTTCGATAGATAACACTAAACTTGATAAATCTTATAAATATTTCAAATCAGCATAGTAAGCCATTTCTTTTGGTGTATTTATTGATATTAAAATCCACTTTTTAGGGTTTCGGTTGCTTTTGAGCTGTATCGCTCCTTACCTACATTTCGCTACCACGAACTGTTTGACAGCAAGTTAATCAAGTATCTTGATATACATTCAGAGTCCTCAAGGTCCTTTTTACTAAAATTTTGGGCATCCCACTTTAAAAACCAGTCATAGAAGATATTATAAGCCCTAATGATAGAATTAGGTAGAGGCAATTGTTGACTGGGGAAAATATAAAGAGAGAACAAAAGGCAAATAAAAATTCCATAGTTACCTGAGCAGAACAGCAAGACTTGACTGATTGAGAAAAAAGGGAACCTAAGAAAAATATTCAAGGGCCTAAGTTCCAACACATTAGTTTTCTAATAATTTTGTTAAAAATGTTTATTAGCTTAATACAAGCTTAAACTCTGGTGACACTTTTTCCTATTTTTGATTTCCTTGGTCCATTAGTTGTTCTTGTTGATTATAGTTTTTCTTCTTCTAGAGTTTTTCGTGGTAACCTTGTGGCGTTGCTTGTAAATATCATATATTATGTACTTTTTTTCTCATTTATGTTACTCCAACGTTCCTTCATGTCTTTATCAGTGATAATAAACGATTATTTATCTTGAAAGTATTCTTTCACTCAATAAATTTTGCACAGAGGGGATATATAAATGACGACACAGGGAATATTCTATTAGCAATTGCCATCAACAAAGCTCAAAGGCAATCATTAGAAAAATGCGTTATAGATCTGAATACAGATTGTTTTTCCCATGGACAATTACAACAATATATAATTGCAACAATATGTTGCATTTTCAAGAGTCGGTAATCCTGACAATCTTTATATATATGTATATGTATATATATATATATATATATATATATATATATATATATATATATATATATATATATATATATATATATATATATATATATATATATATATATATATATATATATATATATATATATATATATATATATATATATATATATATATATATATATATATATATATATATATATATATATATATATATATATATATATATATGTATATATATACTAGCTGTTGAGAGGCGCTTCGCGCCCCCCAACACCTAGTTGGAGGGGCGCTCCGCACCTCCCCAGGCCCCCCCGCCCGCGTAAGTCGTCACGCGCCAAATTAGTTACGCGCCATTGAGGTTGTGTCCCTGTGTCCCACCTGTGAATATAGATAGATTTATATACATGTTTCAAACTACGTAAAACTTATACAACATTCAGCATATTGCATTCAACTTATTCAACTTATACTTATACAACAAATACAACATTCTTGGCTTTCCCATTGTCTCTGCATATACAAAGCCTTATGTACTAATAATGACGTCACATGCAAACGCTCTTTTTACAAACAAACAAACATGCATACACACAACTTGTTTTTATATAGATAGATAGATAGATAGATACAATACAAATTAACTGCGTAAAACTTGCGAATATACAACATTCTTCGCTGTCCAATTGTCGCTGCATATAAATAGATCGTCAGGTTTACCGACCCTCGAACATGCAACGTACAATTGTTCATGGGAAAAACAATCAGTATTAAGATCTATACTACATTTTTCTAATGATTGACCTTGAGCTTTGTTAATGGTGATTGCAAATGCTAATCGAATTGGGAATTGCAATCTTTTAAATTGAAAAGGCAGATCCGTTGGAATCATGGGAATGCGAGGAATAAGAACAGCCTCACCCTCAAAAGGCCCAGTCAAGATTGTGGCCTCTATTAGGTTTTCCATTGTTTTTTTTTTACGGCAAGTCGCGTGCCATTGCAAAGCTTTGGTGGGTTGATATTTCTTAAAAGTATTATTGGTACGCCTATTTTAGTTGTAGCACGCGTGGTGGAAACCCTGAAAGATCCACGGAATTTAAAAATTCAGATGGATAATTAACCGCTTCGCTTGGCTCCAAAACTGTGTCAACTGACTTGTAAAGGACTGCCTGGTCTCGAATCTTGGTCAAAACAATATTGTTGATTTCGTGGACCTCTATATTTTTGGGTGCAAGAATCGCTCTTTCACTTAGCCATTTATTATTTTTATAATTGTTTAGAATATTCGGAAATACTTTTTCAATCAATTCATTTTTGGACGTCACTAAATTACAGAAATCAGCAGGTAATTGTATACGTCCTGAAATTGAGTCTACTGGGAGCTTTCCGTTTCCAATTGCCAGCAATTGATCTGAAAATGTTTGACCAGAGTCATCGTTTTGCAATCGGATATGCATATTTGTAGTTAATTTTAATGTTTTTAAGTGTGCCCATAAATTATAATTTTTCAGGCAAGCATTCTTTTCGTCTGCAGGAGTTGATCTAGGTATTATAGGTAATGTTTGCCTGAAATCTCCCGCAAGCAATATTAATGTGCTGCCAAAGGGTTTCGACTTCCCTCGCAAATCTTTCAAGCATTGATCCAGAGCCTCGAGCGATTTTTTGTGTGCCATTGTGCACTCATCCCAAATAATAAGTTTGCATTGCTGCAATACTTTACCCATCCCAGATGATTTGGAAATATTGCACGTGGGAGTTTCTATAGAATGCAAATTCAGAGGCAATTTCAAAGCGGAATGAGCAGTTCTTCCACCAGGGAGCAATGTTGCAGCTATTCCGGACGACGCAATTGCCAATGCTATATCTTTTTTAGATCGAATTGATGCCATAATCAGTTTTATCACAAACGTTTTACCAGTACCTCCTAGCGCATCCAAAAAGAAAATTTCTCCAACGTTGTTATCGACACAATGCATTATCGTATCATAAATGTCTTTTTGTTCCGACGTTAACTTGGAAATGTTATTTTGTACATACGACAATAGATCACTCGTACTGTAACTTTGTTCACGATCCAATTCTACACATGTCGAAACAGCAGTGATACGGTTAGGTGTAGGCATTCCCAAATCCTGAAGAGGTTTGTTTGCCATACGAGCGCACAAATCTTCTATAATAACTGAAGTGTAGTTATAAATTTCTGATGTATAATCAAAAGTCATATCGGACGTCTCTAATTGTTTTCAATGGAGTATATCTTCGGACATTTTTGACTAATATTTTTCCCATAACTCTGTAGGAGTTGATGGAGAGCAAGTTGTTATAATGATGCCAAACAATGCACGAATTTGACTTGGAGCTGACGTTTTGCACGCGTCATTAATGCAGTTTTCCCAGTGTTGGTCATTCTCCAATAAATTCAGAGCTTGGTATGCACTACGGTAAGTGTCATGTATAGTACCGTTTACAGTTCTCAAATACTCAAAGGATGTCGGACCGGGTACATTCACCAAAAGCAGGCGTAGAAAGAAGCATTCATGTTGATTGGGGTGAACGGTGTAGAGTCTTCCTATCGTGGTATCTTTGAAGACGGTAGGTTGGCCGTCGACTGACTTACCCTGTTTTCGACGTTCAAATACTTTATTTTTAGTATTCCACGTGTAATACGGCGGCACTTCAGTATACAGCAGTTTTTTTGCAAAAGAATCATTTTTGCAAAGCGAAAAGAAACCGGTTAACTTTGTATCCGGTGTTCAGGGCTCTTTGTTGTGGAAACGTTGGTTTCCGAGAAATAAACATGTTTACCATTCTGTACATGTACCGCTAAGTGAACAACAGCTGGACTACGTTCATGTATCGGAAATGAAAGAATTTGCCAAACAGCTTCATTACTGCTTATGTATCTTCCAGCCTGATATTGTACGATTTCGTCGATATCTTTGATTTCGGGCTGCAAGCCAAAAACTGCCATGTCACTGCCTTTGTTGACGTATTCATATATGTATTTGAATGCCTTTAGGGAGTTACAGTATTCAACGTTTATGTGTGCATTAAATGTTTTTGATAATAATGGGGAATATGGAACAACCCACTGGTTATCTACTTCGATGGTGGTACCGTTACGCTTCTTTATTATTGCTGTTTTACCGCCATCTTCAGTAGATCTTCTTCTATATTGTGGGTAACCATCATTGCCAGTAATTGTGTTGGATACTAAAAGTCGATGATATTGCTTTGTGCACCTTCCTTTGGCCATGTAGGGTGAATTTACGTTCAGTGCACCGCAAGGTCCATGTATCATATTTTTATAATAATATCCTGTAACCCCTTATTGACATTTTCATCAGGTATTTCAGCGGAAATCACATCATCAATTTCATTCGAAATATATTTTTCTTATGCACGGTGACGTCATTAAAGATATTTAAGACATGTGTTCACGTAGAAATCTATTAATGTTTAACTGTAAAATGACTGATGAACTTACAATGGCAACAGCCGAGGAAGATGCTCAAAGAGTCTATGCCAAAAAACTTGGTGCTGATAGAGAAAGTAAGAGAAGAAAGCTTGCCGAGGAATCAAAAGAACAGCAAGGAAACAGGCTTGAGGCTGATAGAGAAAGAAAGAACAGAAAGCGTGTCGAGGAACTACCAGAGCAACGCGAAACCAGACTTGCTGCTAAAAGAGAAAGTGAAAAAAGAAGGCGTGCCGAGGAGCCACCAGAGCAACATGAAACCAGACTTGCTGCTAACAGAGAAAGTGAAAAAAGAAGGCATGCCGAGGATCTACCAGAGCAACATGAAACCAGACTTGCTGCTAAAAGAGAAAGTGAAAAAAGAAGGCGTGCCGAGGAATCACAAGAACAGCAAGAAATCAGGCTTGCTGCTGATAGAGAAAGTAAGAAAAGAAAGCTTGCCGAGGAATCAGAGCAACCTGAAAGATATCGCCTGGTATTCAGGTACAGCCCAGTCGATGATTATAGCTTGAGTAGATGTGTTCAAGTCGGGACTATGTCTAAAATTTGTCCCTATTGCAAGGCCTTGAAATTCAATGGTGAAACAATGGGAATGTGTTGCGCCTCGGGAAAAGTTAAACTTCCTCTATTGGCTGCACCACCAGAGCCATTGAAGACTTTGCTTACTGGAACTACGTCAGAATCTGAGCGTTTTTTTTTATCACAGATCAGAAAATATAAGTCATGCTTCCAAATGACGTCGTTTTATGCCCAAATCGAAACTCCAGATCAATTTATGCCTGCTTTCAAAGTAAAAGGGCAAATTTATCATAAAGCAGGGTCCCTTCTACCATTCTCAGGCGAGAATCATAAATTTTTACAATTGTACTTCATCAGTTAGAAATTCTAAATTGAATGCACGTTGCGACATTTCTCCCAACGTTGAAAGGACAATCGTTTCCCAATTTCATCATCTTTTCCACGAAAATAATAATTTAGTGCGTCTGTTCAAAACAGCCATCGATTTGATGCCTACTGATACGCCTAAAATTGTTATTTCCGCTAACAAAACGCGTCCTGGCCAACATGTGCGTAGATACAATGCTCCAACTATCGACGAAGTGGTAATCGTTATGGTTGGTGATCAGTTTTTACCTCGAGATATTATTCTTCATAAGCAAAACGCTCAGTTGGTAAGAATTGCTGAAACTCATCGATGCTACGATGCCCTACAATATCGTATCATTTTTGGGATGGAGCCGACGGCTATCACTTTAATATTGAATTGATGAATCCAGACACTAACAAAGAAATGAATAAGAAATGCAGTGCAATGCATTATTATTCCTATAGTCTAATGATTCGGCAGGATGAAGACAATTATATTTTAAAATGCCGTCAATTTTTTCACCAATACGTCGTTGATATGTATGCAAAAAGTGAATCAGAACGTTTGCTATTTATACGTCTGAATCAGCAGACCAAGCTCTGCTCTGAACAATACATTCATTTGTGAGATGCAGTTGTAAATGACTGTAATACCACAAACGTTGGAAGATTTACGATTTTACCTTCGTCATATACTGGCAGTCCCCGTCATATGCATGAATATGCTCAAGATGCTATTGCGTATGTTCGTTTCTATGGTCGTCCAGATTCATTTATTACATTTACATGTAATCAATCTTGGGACAAGATACAACAGCTTTTACTTCAAGGACAATCGGCGGTTCATAGACATGACATTACGGCCCGTGTCTTCCGGCAAAAGTTGAAATCACTGATAAACTACATAGTAAAACTTGAATTGTTTGGGTCAGTGCGATGCTGGATGTACTCAGTGGAATGGCTAAAACGAGGTTGGCCAAACGCACACATACTAATCTGGCTACATTATAAAATTACTTCTAACGAAATTGATGATGTGATTTCCGCTGCAATACCTGATGAAAATGTCGATAAGGGGTTATATGATATTGTGGTAAAAAATATGATACATGGACCTAGCGGTGCACTGAACGAAAATTCACCATGCATGGCCAAAGGAAGGTGCACAAAGCAATATCCTCGACTTTTGGTATCCAACAAAATTACTGGCAATGATGGTTAACCACAATATAAAAGAAGATCTACTGAAGATGGCGGTAAAACAGCAATAATAAAGAAGCGTAACGGTACCACCATCGAATTAGATAACCAGTGGGTTGTTCCATATTCCCCATTATTATCAAAAACATATAATCTATCTATATATATAAAAATAAGTTGTCTGTCTGTCTGTGGATCAGGTGACGTCATGTTTCTGTGTCCACTGACGTCATGAAATTAGTTGTCGTCATTTTTGCTTTGACGGTGACGTCATTAACGGTATTTAAGACATTTGTTCACGGAAAAATGTTTAATTGTAAAATGACTGAAGAACCTACAATAGCAACAGCCGAGGAAGCTGCTCAAAGAGTTTATGCCAAAAAACTTGCTGCTGATAGAGAAAGTAAGAAAAGAAAGCGTTCCGAGGAATCACAAGAACAGCAAGAAAACAGGCTTGCGGCTAAAGAACGCAAAACCGCGCAGTTAGATGAAAATCCACCTGGACAGCGAGAGTCAAAACATATCAAAACTGAAAATGATAGCGATGATGATTGGGTTTGGGATTTTGACCGATAGTTCGTCGATATGTACTTCATAGTGACGCTGAAAAATAAAGAAGAAAAAGAAAACTGAAAAAAGAAAAAAGGTAAAAAACTAAAAAAAAACTAAAAAGAAAAAACACTCAAAGAGAAATTACAGACCGGGACACAAATGACGACCGAGACAGAGGGAATATAAGTGACGACCGGGAACCTCAAAGAGAAATTAGAGACTGGGACACCCGGACACAAATCACGACCGGGACACAGGGAATATAAATGACGACCGGGACACAGGGACACAACTACAACGGGGACGCCGGGGGCACAGGCGGGATATATAAATGACGACCGGGACACAGGGATTGTTCAAATAGAAATTACAGACCGGGACACCGGGACACAAATGACGACCGGGACACCGGGACACAGGGAATATAAATGACGACCGGGACACTCAAAGAGAAATTACAAACTGGGACACCGGGACACAAATGACGACCGGGACACAGGGAATATAAATGACGACCGGGACACAGGGACACGTCATTAGAATAATGAGGTATAGATCTAAATACGGATTGTTTTTCCCATGGACAATTATATGTTGCATGTTCAAGAGTCAGTAAACCTGACAATCTATTTATATGCACAGACAATGGGATAGCGAAGAATGTTGTATATTCGCATGTTTTACGTAGTTAAAAACATATATTTATATCTATCTCTATTCACAGGTGGGACACAGGGACACAACTACAATGGCGCGTAACTTTTATCGGAAATAAGGCAAAGTTTCTCAGGAAAAGGTATTGTGGAGGGGAGGAACTCCCTTATATACGTAGAATTTTCTGTTCGTTTTAAATTTAAATGGTGGTCATTACTTCCGGTTGAATTTTTTTTATTTATTTTCCCATTATTCTTTTATGAAAACAATGATAAAAAATTGTGCTTCGCCCCATTCATGGAAATGATCTTCCCTCCTGATAAACTCCTCCACTGAAAGATCCTCCCACGTAGCCACCCTCACCCCGATCCACTCCAACTCCAACGCGAAAAATTTCCCTGAAAACGTCTGTACACTTCATAATAACCATTACTGTATGTAAACAATAATCAAAGTTTTAAATTGAAGCCCCTCCCCCGGGGACTTTGGGAGGTGAAGTCATCCCTTACATAGTTATTTGATTTTTGACTATGCTAAATAAAATGGCTATCTCAAAATTTTGATCCGGTGACTTTGGGAAAACATGTGCGTTGGAGGGGACCTAGATGCCCTCCAATTTTTTGGTAGCTTAAAACGAGCATTAGAAATTTTCATTTCCGTTAGAATGAGTCCTCTCATGAAATTCTAGAACCACTGGGTCGATACGATCATCCCTGTGGAAAAAAAACAAAAAAAAACAAACAAACAAATAAACACGCTTCCGTGATCCGTCTTCTGGCAAAAACAAAAACAACGAAATTCCACACTCTTGTAGATAAGAGCTTGAAACTTGTACAGTACCCTTCTCTGATACGTTGAGTCTGATGGTGTGATTTTTGTTAAGATTCTTTGACTTTTAGGAGATTATTTCTCCTATTTTCTAAAATAAGGCAAATTGTGTCAGGCTCGTAACTTTTGATGGGTAAGACAAAACTTGATGAAACTTATATATTTAAAATTAGCCTTAAAATTTCATTCTTTTGATGTTACTATTTGTATCAAAATTTCGTTTTTTAGAGTTTTGGGTACTATTGAGCCGGGTACGTTACCACGAACTGTTTGACTGTGCCTGTGTGTCTGAACAAATGTATGCCTGTCTCTTTCACATTGCTTGTGTCTGAGTTGGTGTTTGCATGTTTCTATGTCTGTCTTTTTGAGTTTGTGTGTTTGAATCTGTTTGTTTGTTAAGTGGAATATAACTTGTTTTCAGTAAATTCGCCAATGACACAGTATGTTTTAGACCTTTACAGTGAGAGAAGACGGCAAAACCCAAACTCTTCTTTGGAGTGGTTTTTTTCAGTTCAAGCCTGATTTGCATATTCAGTTTAAGTCTCATCCATTTAAAGGAAAAACGCTAGATAATGACTTTGATGTTTATTAGAAAGAAAAATCTTGTTTAATAACTGACTACCTTTTATGTGGTCAAACAGTTCGTGGTAACGAACTGTAGTAAGGAGCGACCCGGCTCAATAGTAAACAAAACTCTAAAAAACGGAATTTCGATGCTAAAAGATATATCAAAAGAATCAGATTTTTGTGCTGATTTTAAAAATATAAGTTTCATCAAATTTAGTCTTTGTCATCAGAAGTTATGAACCTGAGAAAATTTGCCTTATTTTAGAAAATAGGGGGTAACACCCCCTGAAAGTCATAGGATCTTAACGAAAATCGCACCATCGGTATCAGCGTATCAGAGAACCCTATAGAATAAATTTCAAGGTCCAATTTACAAAAATGTGGAATTTCGTATTTTTTGCCAGTAGACAAATCACGGGTGCGTGTTTATTTGTTTTTTGTTTTGTTTTTTTTCCCAGGGGTCATCGTATCGACCAAGTGGTCCTAGAGTGTTGCAAGAGGGCTCATTCTAACGGAAATGAAAAGTTCTAGTGCCCTTTTTAAGTGACCAAAAAAATTGGAGGGCACCTAGGCCCCCTCCCACGTTCATTTTTTTACCAAAGTCAACGGATCAAAATTTTGAGATAGCCATTTTGTTCCGCATAGTCTAAAACCATAACAACTATGTCTTTGGGGATGACTTACAACCCACAGTCCCTGGGAGAGGGGCTGCAAGTTACAAACTTTGGCCAATGATTACATACAGTAATGGTTTCTGGGAAGTGTACCGACGTTATCAGGGGGATTTTTTTGGTTTGGGTGTGGGGTTCAGGGGAGGGGGCTATATGGGAGGATCTTTTTTTGGAGGAATATTTCATGGGGGAAGAGAAATTCAATCAAAAGGGCGCAGGACTTTCTAGCATTACTATAAAAAAAAAACAATGAAAATATAAACATGAAAAAGTTTTTTCAATTGAAAGTAACGAGAAGCATCAAAACTTAAAACGAACAGAGATTATTACGCATATGAGGAGTTCTAAAAATACTTTAGCATAAAGAGCGAGGTATTTAGGAGGAGATAAATACTTCATTCTTTATGCTAAAAAATTTTTAAGTAATTTCAACTATTTATTCTACGGCCTTTGTGATTCAGAGGTCATTCTTAAAGAATTGGGACAAAACAAGATTTAGTGTGAAGAGCGAGGTATTAACGAGGGGACCAACCCCCTCATATATATAATCAAAAATATAAGAATATAAAAGTTTGTTACGTAAGTTAATTCTTAAGTTGCGTATTTTTTTACTAATAAAAACATTCGTTAAAAATTAAAAGATCTAGTTGCCTTTTTAAGTAACCGAAAAATTGGAGGACAACTAGGCCTCCTTCCCCACCCCTTATTTCTCAAAATCGTCTGATCAAAACTAAGAGAAAGCCATTTAGCCAGAAAAAGAATTAATATGCAAATTTCATTTTAATAATTTTTGTACGGAGAGCCAAAATCAGACATGCATTAATTCAAAAACTTTCAGAAATTAAATAAAAAAAAAAACAAGTTTTTTGAAATGAAAGTAAGGAGCGACATTAAAACTTAAAACGAACAGAAATTACTCCTTATATGAAAGGGGTTTTTCCTCCTCGACGCCCCGCTCCTGGCGCTAAAGTTTGATTCTTTCTCGCAACTCTACTTTTTAAAACAATAAAAAGCTTTAGCGTAAAGAGCGGGGCGTCGAGGAGGAAAAACCCCTTTCATATAAGGAGTAATTTCTGTTCGTTTTAAGTTTTAATGTCGCTCCTTACTTTCATTTCAAAAAACTTGTTTTTTTTTTTATTTAATAGTCTTTAGAATCCATGAATTTGTGAAGCTTTGATTTTTTTTTCTTTATTCTAACATTGGAAAAATATTATATTCCTTCGCCCCTGTTTTGTGCAAAGTACCACTTTTGTGCAATAATTGAATTATAAAAAAATTCCTATTCCTGCATTTTGGTGAATTAGTCCAATCGTATGGTTATTTTATTTGACGCACCATTCAAAAGGATATCAATTCAAAAAAAAGAAAAAATTTTGATAATTTTAATTCAAATAAATATATATTACATTTGAATTACTGTTTTTAAAATTTGACTCTATTGGCCCCCAAGGAGATAATTACCCCTCCTTCTCCATTTGAAAAGTAGGCAACATTTTTTCAAATTTTCATTAATAATAATCTTCCCTTCTGCTAGATTTTTGTGAGTTTATGCATCTGTAAGTATTTTATGTTAAAATAAACAATATCTTGTACAAGTGGATTAGAGTAGTAGCAAAACTAATCCCTTTGAACGGAATTTCACGGGAGAGGATATTTTCCTGACCTGGGAAGAACTTTTCACGAAAAAAATAACTGTCTTGGGAGTAATCTTTTCATGAAAGTGAAGCCCGATTTACGGGCATTATTTGTAATAAGCGATGAAAAATGAAATAAAAACAAAATTTTTTAGACGAAGAGAAATTGTGATGCATGTGAAGGGGATAGCTCCTCCTCCAAACCTTTTCCTCCTCACTAAAGTTTGACTGTTACTCTAAACAAATAGATTAAACAAGCTTTTGTTTAATCTAAATAAAAGATTTTCTAGATATGTTGAAAAACTTTACCTCTTTCATGGAGCGCAAGTTATTGAGCAGGGTACAATACCTTCATATACATAATAGCTGCTGTTTGTTTTTGATTTTAATATTGCTCCTATCTTTTAGTTGAAAAATTAAAAGTGAGCAATTTATTCTTTGTTGTTTAATTTTTTTCAATGAAAATACTAAAAGGCGGTCTCTGATGGAAATGCTCCCAAAAGGTATTTCATAAAATCTAAGAAGAGCAAACACTGCCCCACCCTCTATTTGAAGCCCCTGATTTAAACTCCAAATTAGTGTATATAGTCACACAATATGTTGAACCTTAACAATAGATGAAGACGAATTCACATATTTTAAATATATATATATATATATATATATATATATATATATATATATATATATATATATATATATATATATATATATATATATATATATATATATATATATATATATATATATATATATATATATATATATATATATATATATATATATATATATGTGTGTGTGTGTCCCGGTGTCCCGGTCTGTAATTTCTATTCAAACAATCCCTGTGTCTCAGTCGTCAATTATATATCCCGCCTGTGCCCCCGGCGTCCCCGTTGTAGTTGTTTCCCTGCGTCCCAGTCGTCATTTATATTCCCGGTCGTGATTTGTGTCCAGTATCCCAGTCTGTAATTTTTCTTTGAGGTCCCTGGTCGTCATTTATATTCCCTCTGTGTCGGTCGTCATTTTCAACTTATTTTTATATATATAGATAGATAGATTTTCATTTATATATATTTTTTTTTTTGTTTTTTTTTGTAGTTTTTGTAAGGTTTGAACCTGGAACCTCTCGAACCTAGAACCTGGAACATACCGCGTTACCAACTCAGCTACATCAGCTTGTATACTTTCGTTTTTGAATTGGTATATGATGAAATAATTCAGACGTCATATGCGGACAGACAGACAGACAGACAGACAGACATAACCCACAAACAACTTATTTTTATATATATAGATATTTTCTTTTTAGTTTTTTTGTAGTTTTTACCTTTTTTAGTTTTTTTCTTCTTTTGTATTAATGCTAAAGCCAAGGTTCAAACTTGGAGCCTCTCGGACCTAGAACCTGAAACATAACGCTTTACCAACTCAGCTACTTCGGCTTGAATACATTCGTTTTGAGCAGCTTCCTCGGGTGTTGCCATTGTAGGTTCTTCAGTCATTTTACAATTAGAAATTTCTCTTTCAACGGTCTTCTTACAATTAAAAATTTGTCTTTGAACGATATTCTTAAATACCTGTGTCCTGGTCGTCATTTATATTCCCTTTGTCCCGGTCGTCATTTGTGTCCCGGTATCCCAGTCTGTAATTTCTCTTTGAGTGTCCCGGTCGTTATTTATATTCCCTCTGTCCCGGTCGTCATTTGCGTCCCGGTCTGTAATTTCTCTTTGAGTGTTTTTTCTTTTTAGTATTTTTTAGTTTTTTACATTTTTTCTTTTTTCAGTTTTCTTTTTCTTCTTTATTATTCAGCTTCACTATGAAATACATATCGCCGAACCTTTGTTTTTTTAACTAAAATCTGGTAGGCATTGATGACCTTATCCAAGTCAAAATCCCAAACCCAATCCTCATCGCTATCATTTTCAGTTTTGATATGTTTTGACTCTCGCTGTCCAGGTGGATCTTCATCTAACTGCGTTTTTTTGTCTAAGTTTTTTGGCATAGACTCTTTGAGCATCTTCATTGGCTTTTGCCATGGTAAGTTCATCAGTCATTGTAAACTTAAACATTAATAGATTTCTACGTGAACATATGTCTTAAATATCTTGAATGACGTCACCGTCAAAGCAAAAATGACGACAACTAATTTCATGACGTCAGTCAACACAGAAACATGACGTCACCTGATCCACAGAAAGACAGACAGACAACTTATTTTTATATATATAGATATATACATTTACTAGCAATATTATTAGCCTTTAAATTTGCTTGAAGGAGAGGCAAGGGAATAAATAATTAAATCTTGTTGCAATAATAACATTGTTTTGAATGTTTTTACTTCTATTTAAGGGTATCACTTGTATAAACACTTCTTTTGTTTCAGGAGACAGATATTAGACCGACAAAAATCCAAAACATAATAAAAGAGGAAAGTGAAAAAAAATGACAGAAGGAAAAGAAGAAGAGTTGACAAAACTGCAAAGAGTTTTCGAAGATTATTCCAAAGAAATCAAAAACTGAAAAGCGAAAAAAGGAAATTATCAGATAAATTAAGAAATTCATAAGCAAAGCAAAAGATGCTGAAAGCAGAAATAGCTCAGCTTAAATTAAACCGGTCAGACCTAAAAGAAGATCTTGAAGACCTAAAGGAGACCTGAACCCGACAGGGGGTAAAATAACATTTTCAGAATCACCGGAGATCGTCACTTTAAACCAAGAGTTGTCGGCGTTTAAAGCTCATAGTATAGTGGTCAAAGAAGAGTTAGTTAGACTGGACGAACAGAATAAAAAACTTAAAGCAGACCCTACAGCCATTCATAACAAAATATATTTGGGCCCCATCAACTTTTAGAAAGTCGCAATTTTGAATTTTAGCACGAAGGAATGATTTAGTATGAATGAGCGTTGAAGGGGGCCTAGGTGCCCTCCAATTTTTTGGTCACTTAAAAAGGGCACTAGAACTTTTTATTTCCGTTAAAATGAGCCTTCCTGCGACATTCCAAGACCACTTAGTTGATACGATGACCCCTAGGAAAAAAAAATAAAAAAAAAAAATAAAACGCACCCGTGATCTGTCTTCTGGCAAAATATACGAAATTCCACATTTTTGTAGATAGGAGCTTGAAATTTTTGTAAGAGGGTTCTCTGATATGCTGAATGCGATTGTGTGATTTTTGTTAAGAATTTATCACTTTTAGGGGGTGTTTTCCCCTATTTTCCAAAATAAGGCAAATTTTCTCAGGCTCCTAACTTTTGATGACAAAGACAAAATTTGATGAAACTTGTATATTTAAAATCAGCATAAAAATTTAATTCTTTTGATGTATCTTTTAATTTCAAAATTCCATTTTTTAGAGTTTCGTTTACTATTGAGCCGTGTCACTCCTTAGGCCTACTGCAGTTCGTTATCACGAGCTGTTTGATTTTTAAATTAAAATGGAATAAGTAAGGTTAGGTATAAGAAAATAGATACACTTCCCAATAACAAGTACTATACAGTCTGTAAATAATAAAGAAAATTCAGAGCTTCCACTCCTCATCCCAGTAACTTTGGGTGGTCATGTTACCCCTAAATATATGGTTATTGTATCAATCAACTATGTTGAACAAAATTGCAATCTCAAAATTCTCAATCTAAAAAATACGAAGGTAGAAGAACTTTTCACTTCCGTTTGAAAGAGCCCTCTCCTCATATTTTATCACCATCGGCTCTATACGATTGCTCTTGAAAAACAAACAAATGAACACTGATCAGTGACCTTTGCCCTGGCAACAAACTCAAAATTTAACAGTTTATAGAAGCTTGAAACATAAATACAGTAAAGTTTTTTTGATACGCTGAATCTGATGTTGTGATTTTCTTAAGAACTCCTTAACTCTTACGGTTTATTTTTTTTTAGAAAATCCAGCAAATTTTCTGTGACTTGTAGTTTTTGATGGATAATAATAAACTTGCTTAACTGTATTTATTTGGTCAAATCTTTTGAAATATCTATTTATATAAAATTTCCTATTTTAAAGTTTTGGTTACTATTCAGCCTTGTTATTTTTTGATGGTTAAGACTACACTTGATTAATTTTATTTATTTGGCCAAATATTTTGATATTTATATTCATATATAATTTCCTATTTTAGAGTTTTGGCTACTATTAAGCTTTGTCACTCCTTGCTTACAGTTCGCTCCTACGAACTGTTTGATATATTACTTTTCACATAATTCATACATTTGTGATGATTTTTACCTGTGATGGTTTATATTGTGTTTGACTAATTACTCCTTCCCTCCTTAACAAATGATTAAATGTATGATACATGTAAACGATATCATTAAGTAAATGTTTTCGGAATAATAGTGTTTACTTTATCGTATTGTTTATTTGAAATAAAATCCGGTACTTCCGTATTCTATGAATACGCTGAATCTTATGTTGAAACTTTCATTCAGATTCCTTAACTTTTAGGGTGCGTTTCCCTTTTTTGAAAATCCAGCAAATTTTCTGAGGCTTGTGATTTTTGATGGGTAACACCTAAACTTGTATAATTTTATTTATTTGGTCAAGACTTTTAATGTATCTATTGATACATAATTTGATACATAATTAAAGTTAAGTTCACATTTGTATGAGTTAAGTGCAGTGTTGCAACAAGTACTCCAAATTTTTGCTTAAGTATCAAGTATTAAGCACTCATTGTTTTTTTTACTGAAATATCAAGTAATAAGTACTTTCCAAATTCTTACTTAAGTATCAAATATCAAGTACCTGTCAAAATTGTACTTAAGTATTACTTCAAGTACTACTTCAAGTATTTATTCTATGTATATATATATATATATATATATATATATATATATATATATATATATATATATATATATATATATATATATATATATATATATATATATATATATATATATATATATATATATATATATATATATATATATATATATATTTCTGATATAAAGCAAATGCTACCTTTTTTTAAAGCCATTCTGAAGGCTTCTTAGCCCCTTCCCTTGGCTATAAAATGTCCCCTGTCATTCCTTTTTTGGAAATCTTAATTAAGAACCAGAATTCCCGTTTTATCGTTTTTAACCATTTCCCTTGTTCGGCTGGTACACACCCAATGAAGTCCAAGAAAATAATCTTAACCAATATTCAACACAACAGCTTGAAAGGAAAAGACTATCAAAACAATTAAGTGGAGTCAAAAAACTCTTGATTGGATCAAACATATTACATGACAGGATTAACACAGTGCACGTAAAGTTGAAATTCTGGCGGTTAGTATTCGATCAAATCTCACACGTTTGAAAAAATACAGGGTTATTCTGAAACAAGTGGGAATGATGAAAAAAATATTTAAAGTATTGTTTTCTATTGTTTGGCAGGTAGACACCAAACGAAGTCCAAAAAATAATCTGAACCAATTTTCAACACAACGGCTTGAAAGAAAAAGACTATCAAAACAATTAAGTGCAGTCAAGATGGATCAGACCGATCAAATGAATGGATTGATACAGTGCACATAGAGTTGAACTTCTGGCGATTAGTGTTCAGTCAAATCTGGCACGTTTGAAAAAATACAGGGTTATTCTGAATCATGTCGGAATGGTGGAAAAAATATTGAAAATAGAAAAATAAACTTTGGTTTGGCTTTAAAACAAATAAAAGGTAATAAAGTAGTTCATTCTCTAATTCAATAAGTAAAAACCTTAGCAACAAAAAAACTCAAATTTAAAAGTTAGAGCCAAGTGAGTCAGTTGCAGACTTTTTTAATAAGAGAAATCAAAGCTCAGTAGTTAAAAATCAAATGATGACATGGCTCGCCCTCGGCACCTTTACAAGGAAACTGCCTCAAATTTTCAAGTTAAAGTTCAGACACGCTCTGAAAACATATGGCATCTATATGCTTTGGCTGGTTTTCACTCAAGCAAGCCGCATACTGTGTAGTTAATTTAAATGGTCAGTAAAACTCCCTACAAACATATATTAGAAAATCACGGGCCTGCAGCAAGCCCACTGATTCAGATGCATTTCATACGGCTGGTCAAACTGCAGAATGAATGAATGAATCAATGAATGAATGAATCAATGAAAGAACTTTATTATCCGTAAAAGTATAAAAAAAAACAAAGTACGGAGTATCATAAATAAATAAAAACGATAAACGGCAAGAACAAAAATTCAAACTAACAAAAGACAACATGACTAATTAACCAGTATCAATATGGAAAAAAGGCTGCAGAGGGCCTAAACGTGAATAAAGTAGATAGTCTTTTTACATAAATCATCACTGGAAGACCGAATCCAAGAAGGTATATCTATTAAACCAAATCGAGAAATTGTTTTGTTTTGAGAAATCTGTTTTGGTGCCATCTAGGAAGCCGGAGGAGGAATTTGCAATATCTTAAATAAGCCGCACGTAGAGTATGGGGATGTTTCTTACGAAACAGATGAGCCATGCCTGATAAAAACAAAAGCACAGGGTCGCAATAAGCGTCATAAATCATGCACAAACCATTGCGGTTATAACGGCTTCTGTTCGGAGATATTTTTCCGTAAGCAACGCGTAGGTTTTTCACGGCTTGATTCGCTAGGGATGAAAAGGTAGTGGAGAGTGTTGGACCGAAACACAGACCAAGTCAACTAACTAAAGAAAAACATGGCAAAATTGCATTCCCAGCAATGAATGGTGTGACCACATAGGGGCTATTAAAACAAATAAACTCGCATTTAGACGCATTAACTGACGGTCCAATCTTAGATAGCTCATTGGTTAATATAGTAAAATTGTAAGCAATACACGGCGAGTCCGGGCAACAAGAAGAACGTCGTCTGCATATAAAACAGAAGACATATCAATATTACGGTAAGAAACAGAACTTTTAAGGGGACGCAGGAACGATGCAAGCACACATTTAAATATATTAATACAAGAAGACAATACGGCAGAAGTTGCAACCTTTCTCTTTCTAGCAGCAGTTTTCACACCATGAAGTGGCAAAAACCATGAGACTAAGTCGAAAATCTTCTGAGAAAAAAGGAATCAAATAAGAGCCAAGAACTCATATGGCATGAGCTCTAGCAAAATTATAAGAATCAATAGATTAATTGAAAAGAAAAATCAGAGGCTTAATGCTGGTCGGGATTTAAAATAAGAGCTCTGAGACACAAGGTCCTTTTAAATATCAAAATTTATTAAGATTCGATCACCCTCTCGCAAGTTAAAAATACCTCATTTTTCCAATTTTTCATCTCCCTTCACCCCCCCCCCCGGATGGTTGATTCGGGGAATTCAACTTCATCAAGTCAATTTGTGCAGGTTCATGACAAGCCTACCAATTTTATTGTCTTAGCACGTCCAGAAGTACCGAAGTCGCCAAAGCACTGGACCCCCCTAACTACCCCAAAGAGATTGGATCCATTCCGGTTTCGTCAATCACTTATCCACAACATTCGTTTATTCTACCCACCAAGTTTCAGCCCGATCTCTCCACTCTAAGCGTTTTCCAAGATTTCCGGTTTCCCCCTCCAACTCTCCCCAATGTCACCAGAACTGGTCAGGGTATAAAATAAGAGAGACATGAGCTCCTTCTTAATATCAAATTCAAAAATATCTCACGAACGGTCACCCGCTCTTAAGTTAAAAATACCTCAATCTTTTTAATTTTCCAAATTAAAACCTCCTTCGACTCCCCCAAAGAGAGCAAATCCATTTCAGTTATGTCAATCATGTATCTAGGACTTGTGCTTATTCTTCCCACCAAGTTTCATCCTGATCACTCCACTCTAAGCGTTTTCCAAGATTTCCACCCCCTCCCCAAATCCCCCAAATGACACTGGATCCGGTCGGGTTTTAAAACCTGAGATCTGAGTTACAAGGTCCTTCTAACATGAAATTTCATCCGATGAAATTCAAGATCCGATCACTCCTTCGTAAGTTAAAAATACCTCATTTTTTTATAATTTTTCACAATTAACCCTCCCCCAAACTCCCCAAAAGAGAGTGAATTCGTTCTCTTTATGTCAATCACGTATTTAGGACTTGTGCTTATTTTTTCCACTAAGTTTCATCCTGATCCCTCCACTCTAAGCATTTTCCAAGATTTTAGGTTGCCCCCTCCAATGTCACCTGATCCGGTTGGAATTTAAAGTAAGAGCTCTGAGACATGATATCCTTCTAAATATCAAATTTAATTAAAACCCGATCTAATTTTTGAAAGAGCCCTCTCCTCATGTTCAATCACCATCGGTTCTATACGATTACTCTTGAGAAAAACAAACAAATGCAAACTGATCAGTAACCTTTGTCCTGGCAACAAATACAAAATTTAACAGTTAATAGAAGCTTGAAACATAACTGCAGTACAGTTTTCTGATACGCTGAATCTGATATTGTGATTTTCATAAGAAATCCTCAACTTTTAAAGTGTATTATTTCTTGAAAATCCAGCAAATTTCCAGTGGCTCGTACTTTTTGATGGGTATCGCTAAACTTACTTAATTTTATTTATTTAGCCAAATCTTTCGATGTATCTATTGGTATATAATTTCCAATTTTAGAGTTTCGGTTACTATTCAGCCTTGTTACTCCTTGCTTTCTGTTCGCTACTCCGAACTGTTTGATCTATTCCTTATCGCATAATTCATACTTTTGTTTTGATTTTTACCCGTGATGATTTGACTAATTATTCCTTCCATCCTGATCAAATAGTTAAGTCTATAATGAATGTAAACGATATCATTAAGTAAGTGTAAATCAAATATATTGCTAAAATAAAAATTAATGAAATGTGTAAGAAAAGACTCATCTTTAAACTAATAGAGTCAAAAGCATATAGAGCTTGATTCAAACTTCATATGTGGTTTATATTTGAAACAAATAAAATTTTCCAAAGTGTTCCTTTATTCATTGAGGTCCTTTATCATGCGTCGGTTAAAATAACCATACGATTGGACCAGTTCTTGAAAATGTAGGGAGGGAGATTTTTTTCCAGTTCAGCGGGTACCTGTATATTATATGGTACACACACGAGAAGTGAAGTTATATTAATGCTAATGAAATATAAAAAAAAGATGAAAATAAAATACTTTAGTAAAAAAAATATGAAAATTACAACAAAAATTATGGTAGGGGGCGCACAGAACGTATTACATAAATACCTAACACAACCAAAATACTATCACTATATATTAAATGTTTACTTAGTATGTTAGTGGGATCTTCATTCAAGCTCGTAACTTTTAATGGTTAGCATTAAATCAAATAGGCTTTATGAATTTGAAAACAGCTTGAAAATTATTTTCTTTCGTTGCAACTAGTGTTATCAACAATTTGTTATTCAGGAGTTTTGGTTACTATTTTGCAGAGTCGTTCTATATTTATAGATTATTCTTAATTTTTTAGTCAACAAAAATTAATAGCTTTGAAGAATAAAATGACGAATGTTTATTATTACAGGTCCAGTTCCTTGGTGCCTTGTTTGGGTCAGAGTTGACAGATCAAAAATCAAATACTGACGAACACATTTAGTTATTGACAAGAACATACATCGTTTATAAATTTTTGTTATATTATGCATATATATAAGAAAAATACATTTCTATTCACATTATTTACACCAGGGGAAATAAATAACTATTTGAAATATGTACATTCGTCTTCGTCTATTATTAAATAAAAAAAAACAAGTTTTTTGAAATGAAAGTAAGGAGCGACATTAAAACTTAAAACGAACAGAAATTACTCCGTATATGTAAGGGGCTTTTCCTCCTCGACACCCCGCTCCTTACGCTAAAGTTTTTTATTGTTTTAAAAAGTAGAGTTGTGAGAAAGACTAAATTTGATGAAACTTATACATTTAAAATCAGCATAAAAACCCGATTCTTCTGATATCAAACAGTTCGTGGTAACGAACTGTAGTAAGGAGCGACCCGGCTCAATAGTAACCAAAACTCTAAAAAATGGAATTTTGATACCAATACCTACATCAAAAGAATCGCATTTTAATGCTGATTTTAAATATATAAGTTTCATCAAGTTTAGTCTTACCTTATCAAAAGTTACGAGCCTGAGAAAATTTGCGTTATTTTAGAAAATAGGGGGAGACGCCCCCTAGAAGTCATAGAATCTTGACGAAAATCACACCATTAGATTCAGCGTATCAGAGAACCCTACTGTAGAAGTTTCAAGCTCTTATCTACAAAAATGTGGAATTTTGTATTTTTTGCCAGAAGGCAGATCACGGATGCGTGTTTATTTGTTTTTTTTTTGTTTTTTTTGTTTTTTTTTCCCAGGGGTGATCGTATCGACCCAGTTGTCCTAGAATGTTGCAAGAGGGCTCATTCTAACGGAAATGAAAAGTTCTAGTGCCCTTTTTAAGTGACTAAAAAAATTGGAGGGCACCTAAGCCCCCTCCCAAGCTAATTATTTTACCAAAGTCAACGGATCAAAATTCTGAGATAGCCATTTTATTCAACGTAGTCGAAAAACCTTATAACTATGTCTTTGGGGACGACTTACTCCCCCACAGTCCCCATGGGAGGGGCAACAAGTTACAAACTTTGACCAGTGCTTACATATAGTAATGGTTATTGGGAAGTGTACAGGCGTTTTCAGGAGGATTTTTTTGGTTGGGGGAGGGGTTGAGAAGAGGGGGATATTCTGGGGGAACTTTCCATCGATAGTTTGTCATGGGGGAAGAAGATCTCCATGAAGGGAGCGCAGGATTTACTAGCATTATTAAAAAAAAAACAATGAAAAAATAAATATGAAAAAGTTCTTTCAGGTGGAAGTAAGGAGCAGTATTAAAACTTAAAACAAACAGAAATTATTACCCATTTGAGGGGCTCACCTCCTCCTAATACCTCGCTCTTTACGCTAAAGTATTTTTAGTAATTTCAACTATTTATTCAACGGCTTTTGTGATTCTGGGGTCATTCTTAATGAATTGGGACACAATTTAAGCTTTAGTGTAAAGAGCGAGGATCTGACAAGGGGGCGAACCCCCTCATATATGTAATAAAAATATGAGAATACAAAAGTTCTTTACGTAAGCTAATTTATAAGTTACGTAAATCTTTTACTAATAAAAATATTCGTAAAAAATTAAAAATTCTAGTTGCCTTTTTAATTAACCAAAAAATTGGAGGGCAACTAGGCTTCCTCCCCCGCTCTTTTTTCTCAAAATCATTCGATCAAAATTATGAGAAAGCCATTTAGCCAAAAAAAAAAAAAATGCAAATTTTGTTTTAATTATTCCTCTGCGGAGAGCCAAAATCAAAACATGCATTGATTCAAAAACGTCCAGAAATTAAATAAAAAAAACAAGTTTTTTTTAACTAAAAGTAAGGAGCGACATTAAAACTTAAAATGACAAGAAATTACTTCGTATATGAAAGAGGCTGCTTCCTCATCAACGCCCCGCTCTTTACGCTAAAGTTTTTTACTGTTTTAAAAAGAAGAATTGAGAGAAAGAGTCAAACTTTAGCGTAAAGAGCGAGGCGTTGATGAGGAAGCAGCCTCTTTCAATATCCTTTAGCATCGAAATTCCATTTTTTAGAGTTTCGTTTACTATTGAGCTCCTTACTACAGTTCGTTACCACGAACTGTTTGATTAAGGTTAAACATATTGTGTGACACTCAACACTGGTTTCGGTTTGTGGACTTGTGTACTATAGTGGATCATGCACACGGGTTCGGTGTTTAGTTCAGGGGCTTCAGATGAGGATGGGGCGGTGTTTGGCCTCCTTTAATTTTATGATATAGGTTTTTGGGGCATTTTCATCGGAAAATTTCTTTTAGTATTTTCATAAAAAAAGAATAAATTGCTCTTCATGCTAAAGTTGTTAAACACTTTTAGAAAAGCCTTTTGTTTAAATTAAACATCTACTGTATGTAGGTGTCACTATTGAAAAACTGGGACAAAAGGTCAAACTATAATGAAGAGAAAAATACATTGAGCATTAATTCCTTCACATACAGAATCATTTCTATTCGTCCAAAAACATTTTTTATTTAATTTTTGATTAGTTATTACAAATAATGCGGGTAAATCAGGCTTCATTTTCATGACAAAATTCGTCCCGTGACAATAAACTTCTTGGAGGAGAGTTCGACCACGTAAGACAAAAATCTCCTCTCCCGTAAAATCCACTTCAAACAGTTCTGTCGTCACAAAAAAAATATACGTAACTGGTAGTCCTTTTGCCTTGGGCTTTGAGGTTTTATATTATCCAAAAAGCAATAGTTGCTGAACCTTTCAGCTATATTGAAAAAATCTTAAAATTTCGATCCAGTGAACTTTAAGAAAAAAGCATGGGAGGGGGGCTAGCTGCCCTCCAATCTTTTTGGTTCCTTTAAAAGGGCACTATCACTTTTGATTCCCGATCAAATGAGTATTCTCCCAATCATCTAGGATCATTGGTTTGATACGGTCATCTTGCTAGAAATAAATAAACAAAAAAGAATAATAAATAAACACGAATTTTTGTTCTTTTAGGAGTAAAAGAAAATTGAACATTTTAGTATATACTAATGGTACAAATAACTCACCACAGCACCAAGCCGCCCGAGGCCAACACAGCTACGCACGCTCCTCCTCCAACTCAATCTATTCAAAACCTCCCTCTTTAAACCCTTCCAAGGAAGGTCCTATTTTCTTTAAACCTTTATTTATGACACCCTCCCACCCCCGACGAGGATAACCTGTTTTCCTTTTAGCCCTACAAGGTTAACTGTAAAGGACAATTTTCGGCAATCTGTCATCCTTCATCCACAGAACATGGCCTAGCCATCTTAACTATTTTTTCATTATAGCCCTAGAAAATGGGATTGAACTACATTTGAACTACAGCCTACTGTTAGAAATAAGGTCATTCAGCCGGGTACCCTGAACAATCCGTAGGCAATTTCTCTGGAAAACATCTAGTAAATTTACATCCGCTTTTCGGAACACCCATACTTCAGAGCCATAATTGACCACTGTCATCACTGTAGCTTCCATTATTCTAATCTTAGTTTGCCGAGTTATCCTCCTATTCTGCCAAACTTTTTTTAACTGTGAAAAAACACCCTGAGCCTTGGCAATTCTACTTTTAACATCTTCACTCCCCGTCGTTGCTAATATTGTTATTAATCAGCTTCAGTTTACAAAAACATAATCAATAAGGTTTGCTGTCTTACCATTACGCGGATACCATGTCAACTTGTGGGCCATTTTATGACCATACACTGTATTGGTTATCACTAGGTTTTTACACCTACAAATTTGCAAAAGTCTGTAGCTTTTACTGTTTTATTTTCCTCGACCAAATTTATCTAGGCTAGGATACCTTCTATCTCAGTTTCTACCAGCCTGGGTGTTAAATTCTCCTAGTAAAAACACTTCTTCGTTCTTTTGATGAAATCTTCCGAACAAAAATTATTTTAGGTAAAGAAAATTAATTAGATAAATAATTAAAAATAATGTAATTAATTGAACACTTTCCTTATCATTTTGACAATGTCTCTATAGAAACAACTAATATTCAAATTATTAATCAAAGTGCTTTTCCAGCCCATTATCTTTCACTCTTTCTTACTTGATTGAAATTTCTCCTTTTTCCTCCTTTTTCCTGTTTTCCAGATCCGAACCTAATGTTTTTTTTACCAATAAATTCCTTGTTCTATTGTGGCCTACCTGCACTAAACCGCAAATGCGTTTTTCAACGTCCACCTACAGAGCAATTTCAAAACATTAAAATAAAATGCAACATGAATTGATGATTAATATACACTGACACACAAGCTATTAACTAAAAAAACGTAATATCTACTCATGAGGAAATTTACGGCCTTTTCTTTTGTACTGATTTATAAATATGCTACTTAAGCCCTAACACATTTTATTAGAAGATTCTAGAAAAAAATAGACCATCAGATCATTATATTTGTAATCTAAAATTTGCTTGTAATCTCAAGTTCAATCACATTAATTTTAACCATTGAAAAATTCTTCTTTGCATTTAATTTAAAGTTAAATCTATTTACAAATTTAGTTTAGATTAAATTTAACTTCTATTTAACTTAAATCTAACATTGAACTTTTAACATCAAATTTTTGTGCGATTCCCAACAATCATAAGAACTTCTTGCTCGATGTTTAATAATTTGGCCAAAGCCTTTAAATGCTTTTATCTTAATACAAAAAATAAACATGGTCACAATTAAAATCTTTAACTCTAACTTAATTTTTCTACCTCTTTGATAAGTAACAAATGGCCAACAGAAACAAAGCAGCTGCACAGCAAGCAAATAGGGGTATCGGATTGCTCTATCTCCCCAAACCCTCTCCCCTCTTTCCTAAAAGAAGCATTTTGGGTACACCTTAGCAATACATGAAAAAACACAAGCTACGTATCAAACAGATCGCTACTAAATAGTTTTAGACCTTGCTAAGAGATATCCAGCATTCAAAACAAGATGTAACCCTGAACCTATATCCCCACTACTGGTCCTCTTGTTGCTGTCGTATATTCATAAATTTGTAAAAATATGTCACACCAACCTTACAACACAAACCTTGTCTTTCAAAATAGTCCCTAGAATTACTTATAACAAAGAGTGGCAAGTACTCCACTCCTTAATCTCATGTGGAGATGTTCTTAGTAAAGAAGGCAGATTAGTCTTCTTCTTAGCTTAGAACCATTAGGAAGTCCTTCAACCCATTTTTCGGCAGCAACCTGGAAAACAGAGCAGGTCACTAAGAAAGCTCCAACTATGCTAAGCCAAGTGGGGACTTGATGAAAAATAACATCTGCAAAAAATTAGATCAATAGAATTTATATTGTTAAAAAAAATATTGCATCTCTGAGAATAATTGCAAGATACTGCTAGAAACTTTTGCAAATAAAAATAATCTCCTAGTCCTCGAACACCGTCCTGTCGGAAAATCTTCCGATTTTCCCTAAGATCCTGTGGTCAAAAATATACCCGAATACTGATTAAACAGCGTAGGGGCTAATTCCAAAAGATTTATCCAGATTCCTCTTCTCTAGGAAGAATGAGGATTTCTAATAATTAAAATCCTCTTTTTGAAGTATCAGCCTTATTATGTTGGACGCTAGGATTTGCTAAATGTTTTCCAGAGAATTGCCAACGGATTGTTTTGGGCACTTGTCTCACTAACTATACTTCAAACAGTAGACTGTAGAAAAAATGTGGATCAATTCCGCTTTTTAGAGATGTAATGAAAAAAAAAAGAAAAATGGATGGGACACAATAATCAGACTCAACGTATCAGAGACCTCTACTGTTAAAGTTTCAAGCTCTTATCTTCAAAAATATGGAATTTGTATTTTTTGCCAGAATACAGATCACGGATACATATTTACTATTTATTTCCCCAGGGGTTATAGTATCGACCCAGTGGCCCTAGAATTTTATGAGAGCACATATTCTAAGGGAAATCATGTTCTAGCACCCTTTTTAAGTGACCCAAGAAACTGGAGGGCATCTAGGCCCCCTTCCCAAGCACATTTTTTTCCAAAGTCATCGGATCAAAATTTTGAGATAGCCATTCTATTCAACTTAGTCAAACACCTAATAACTATGTCTTTGGGGACGACTTAATCCCCCAGAGTCCCCGGGAGGGGGGCTGCAAGTTCCAAACTTTGACCATTGTTTACATATAGTTATGGTTATTATGAAGTGTACAGACGTTTTCAGGGGGACTTTTTCGCACCAAGGTGGGATTGGGTCAGGGGGGGGGGGGTCTTACGTGGGAGGATCTTTCCATTGAGGAATATATCATGAGGGAATATAATTTCCATGAAGGGGGTGCAGGTAATTCTAACATCATTTAAAAAAAAGCAATGAGAAAATGAATAATTTTTTCCCTGGAAGTAATGAGTTGCATGGAAACTTAAAACGAACATAAAATATAACGGTTATAAGGGGGTTTGTCTCCTCTACAATACTTTGCTGTTTACGCTAAGTATTGTTAGTAATTTCAACTATTTATTCTATGGCTTTTGTGATTCAGGGGTCATTCTTAAGGATTTGGGATAGAATTCAAGCTTTAGTGTAAAGAGCAAGGCATTGACGAGAGGGAAAACCCCCTCAGATACGTAATAAAAATAAACAATTATAGAAGTTCGTTAAGTAAGTTAATTCGTAAGGTACGTATGTTTATTACTAATAAAAACGTTCGTACAAAAAAATAAAAATATAGTTGTATTTGTACGTCCCCACTCCTCTTTTTTTTTTATCGAAATCATCCGATCAAAACTATGAGAAAGCCTTTTAGCAAAAAAATATAATAAGCAAATTTTCTTTTAAATATTCATGTTTGGTGGGCCAAAATCAAAACAAGTATTAATTCAAAAACGTTGAGAAATTAAATATAAAAAAACAATTTTTTTTAGCTGCAAGTAAGGAGCGACATTAAAACTTAAAACGAACAGAATTTACTTCGTGTATGAAAGAGGTTGGCCCCTCCGCAACGCCTCTCTCTTTACACTAAAGTTTTTTCTGCGCAAAATTTAAGACTGTCATATTGTCCGAATTTAAGACATCTATAGTGGCACCTTCTGAAACTAATAGTTGACAAATCTCCAAATTCCTTCCGAAGCAGCAATTTAAAATGACCCATTGTTCAACTCTACTATTTTCCAACGCCCAGCGACCTGAGGAGGAAAAAAAATGTTGAATATGCAGAATACCGTTATTGCTTCCACTTTTATTGATTTTCAAGCCAATATAATTTTTTTGTGGCTCTAGCCAAGAATTGATAAAAATTTTATTTTGGGGTTTTCGACAAGGTGGTTCTAATAGCGTAGGGGAGAGGTGGGTACAGTGGCGCAGTCTGCTACAGTGGCGCACTTGATCCAACTGCCACCTGTAATTAGATTAAATTCTAAAAAAATACGCACTAGGAGGGCAGTCACATGGTCTATGATCGTCAGCCATTTTCAATTTTTTGGGGCGATTGCAGTTTTTGAGGTATGTGATTAAGTGCTTTGAAAAATAAAATCTTGGACAAATGGAAAATATTTTTTGACTTTGCTAAGGTTTGTAGGCTACAAATAGTGTCGAATTCTGGCGCATATTAGTTCATCTGGAAGCTCCAACATTTCTAAACATATTGCAGCCAACTGTTTGTCTCTCGGTCATTATTTCAAATTTTGGTTCACAAAATGGATAAAAGAGGGTATTTCGGCTACAGTGGCGCATTTTGGTGGAGGGTATAGTGGTGCACCCCGAAATTTTTTAAATTCATAAACTTCACGCGGTAGGTAGCCTATATGATAGTTTTGACTTCTACTACTACTACTACAAACTCGTCGCAGCCTTTTTTTTCATTGATTTGTGTGTGTGTATTATGTTGTCAGTATTGTCATAATTTCTTTTTATTATGTTTAGTGTGACAAGCTTGAAAGCTTACCATAATTGGTATTAATAAATAAATAGGAATAAAGTATCCAGTATGTATGTTAGCATCATCAGGATCCTAAATATCAGAGCAGTCACCATTATCATACATTTTCTGGTTAATTGACATCAAAATTGGATTGGCTCACTTATTTCTAATAATTTCAAACTTGACTAAAGTACATTTATGATCAAATTAATTTTAAATAAGCTATATTAAAACATTCAGATAAATAAAATCTAATGTAGGCCACTGTGTGTCTTTTTTTCCTAGGCCTATATGCATTACTATAGGCCTAATGTTTATCTGATTGTTAAGAAATAGAAGTTGAGAAATAGAAATAGAGTTCAGTAACAAAGGCTACATCCCCCAAACATTAAATATTGGTCTTTTGCAGAATGCCTAATGAAGCAGAGCGTATGAAGCCTGACGTGGATGCGGTACTGGAATTAAAGCTTTCACAATGGGCTTCTGCCAAAAAATACGAGATCCCAAAGACAACACTCCGTCGATATGTAAATAAGGCTCGCAACGCGTCGGACGATAAAAAGCTGACTTTAAAATTTGAGCCGAATTACCAAGTCCGTCAAGTGTTAACTGATGAACTTGAACAGCAACTTCACGATTGTTTGATAAAGGCATGCAAAATGCACCATGGTTTGACACGGCTCAACGTCCGCCAATTCGCTTTCGAAATTGCAAAGATGAACCAATTGAAGGTGCCATCAACATGGCATGAGAAAAAGATGACGGGGAAAGACTGGTATTACAGTTACATGAAACGCTTCCCAGACCTGTCTATCCGCAAAGCAGAGGGAACAAGCTTGGCCAGAGCCACGGCATTCAACAGAACAACTGTAAACGATTTCTATGACAACTTGGAGACTGTTATGAATAAGTTTAAGTTTCAGCCTAGTGATATTTATAACTTAGATGAGACGGGGGCAACAACAGTGCAGAGACCACCAAATGTGATAGCACCCAAGGGGCACAAACAGGTGGGCCAAGTGACTTCTGCTGAGCGAGGCGAACTGACCACAGTCTGCTGCACCATCAATGCTCAAGGTAATTTCTTGCCACCTTATTTCGTCTTCCCAAGGAAAAGATTTGGCTCCCAGTTGATGAATGGTGCACCACCAGGCAGTGGCGGTAGCGGTTCTGCCAAAGGATGGATGACATCTGACATCTTCCTGCTTGTCCTCGAACATGTTGTGAAACATGCCCGCTGTACAAAAGAGAGACTCATATTGGTGATAGAAGACAACCACTCTTCTCATGTGTCGATTCAGGCCATTCAGTGCTGCAAAGATAACGGGATAGTGGTTCTGAATTTACCACCCCACACCAGCGGAAAGCTACAGCCACTGGACAGAACAGTCTACAAATCATTCAAAAACTACTACAACATCGCCTGCAATGACTGGATGGTCAGCAACCCCGGACAGACGATTGGCATCTCTATCATCGCTCAACTTGTTGGAAAGGCCTTCCAACTCTCCTTCACACAGAAAAACATAGTCAGTGGATTTGCTGCTACTGGGATTTTCCCCTTCAACCGCCTACTTTTCACAGACGACGATTTTCTCGCATCAGCTGTGACCGACAGGCCAGACCCTAATCCCAGCGCAGCTCCAGAGGCCGGAGAAGTCGAGCAAGAATTGAATAGTCATAACGAAGCGGGTCCAAGCTCTGCCTCCCCAAGCGCTGCCTCCCCTACCGCCGTTACACCCGAAGCTGTAAGGCCCTACCCAAGAGCACCCCCCAGGAAGCTGCCAGAAGGAGCTCAGAAGAGGAAGAAAACCATCATTGCCACGGATACCCCAGTGAAAGATGCTTTAGAGGAAGAATTCATGGAAAGGGAGGCAAAGAAAAAGGCCAAGACTTCTAACATTAACCCCAAGACAAAGAAAGCCGTTGTCCAAAAGCCAATGCCAAAAAACAGGATGTCCAACCTAAGAAAAAGGGCAGTGCTGTTGGATACTTTGCTAAATTTGACCGCAATTTCAAGAGAAACAGTCATGTAAAGACCCTGTTTTCTGATTCTTCGTCTGATGATGACTTTGGTGACTCTGCCACAAAAGGCAATAGTAGCTGTGATAGTGAAGAAAGCCTCCACTGTGGCCTTGAAGACCAAAACGATTTTTTGTGTGACGATGAAGTCCGTGTTGGAGATTATGTTCTTGTTTGCGAGGGGGAGATCAAAAAGAACAAAATTTACTCCGTGGGCAAAGTCCTCTCTGAGTCCAGCTTTGACATTGAGCTCATGTATATTAAGAGAATGGTTCCTTTCTACAAGTTCATCAGGACCAGTGAAAATTACACTTTCAGCAAGTTGAGTGTCGAAATGAAGCTACCTGCTCCGAATATTTCTGGTGCCACAGAAAGACAGGCGGAGCAACTGGTCTTCCCCATTGACCTGACTGCTTACAATATTAACTAGTGTGCCTTCTTCTTTTATTTTCAGTTCATTATTTTTTATTTCCTTACTCATTATACGAAGTATTCATCTTTTAGGTATTTTCAGTTCATTATTTTGTACTTCCTTACTCATTAAACGAAGTATTCATCTTAGCAGTTTGATTGCGCCACTGTTCCAGATGGGTGCGCCACTGTTCCAGATGGGGTGCGCCATAGTTCCCGCCTAGTCGGCAACAATGGCGCAAAAAGTGGTTGTCAGAAAACATGACTCCATCAAAAACTGGTTCAAAGAAGAAGTGTGAAATAAATCACCAGTGTAGAATAATAAACTGCCTGCATAACAGTTTAAAAATCGTCCAAAAATGTTATTTATATGCCAAAGTTACGATGCTTTGACCTGAAAGTGCGCCACTGTACCCACCTCTCCCCTACTTCTGGTTTGATCTGACTCAATTCTTAGGAGTTAAAATTTAAATTTAAATAAGAAAAGTTTTTTTAACTGCAAGCAAGGAGCGACAGTAAAACTTAAAACGAACAGAATTTACTTTGTATATGAAAGAGGTTGTCGCCTCCACAACGCCTCGCTCATTATACTAAAGTTTTTTTTATTGTTTAAAAAAATAGAGATGTGACAGAGTCAGACTTTAGCGTAAAGAGTAGGCCGTTTTGGAGGGGACAACCTCTTTTATATACGGAGTAATTTATGTTCGGTTTAAGTTCTAATGTCACTTCAAACTTGCATTTAAAAAAAACTTGTTCTTTTTATTTAATTTTTAATAAAGAACGAACTCTAGCCTATACTAATGATTATAAGAAAACAAAATCGGCATTAATATTTTCTATATTGCCTTTCCAAGCGATAAACTGTAAGACTGTTACGCCCTTATTATCGTTTGAATTGGGTTGAACACATCTATAGTGGCACCTTTTGAAACTAGCAGTTGCCAAATCTCCAAATTGCCTTCTGAAGCGGCAATTTTAAATGAGCCATTTATTCAACTATCTATGATTTTCCAGTGCCCAGCGACGTGAGGAGGAAAAAAAAGATGTTGTTTATACAGATATCGTGGTTACTGCCACTTTTCTTGATTTTCAAGCCATTATAATTTTCTTGGGGCTCAAGCCAAGAATCGATAAAATGCCTATATTGGGGTTTTGAGCAAAGTGGTTTTAATAGTGTACTTTTTGTTTGATCTGAATGATCAAAAATGAACTGCCACTTTTAGTTATTTTAGCTTAACCTTTGTAAGCTATTTATTCCTAGGTTTCAAATATCTCGTCATTAATAGCACTGATGTCACAATTTATATTATATAAATTTTACCTAAAATATTTTACCTTTGTAAAGTTCTTTCCTCTTCAAACGCCTGTTGTTGACTGATCACAAGCAAATATTGAATTCTTATTTCTTGTAAAGGATAGGGACAGAAAAAGTAACTTAAAATAAAAGTGGTGTGTAAAAGTTATCCAGCCAATGTGTTTTCAGAGCCCATTTATTTTTATATGAATTTTTGAAGCATGAAGATTCATACAAATCTGTTCGTCAAACTTATGAGCCTCACCCGTAATTTCAATCCTTGGGAAAACTTGAAAACCAGGCTTTTAAAGGTGGGAAGGAACCATTGAAATCACATGTATTTGATTCATTGCCACTGCGCAAAACAAGATTGTTACTTACGCACGTGTGTTTGATCCATTTTCACTGCGTAAGTTAAGGCTGTCATATTGCCAGAATCTAAGGCATCTACAGTGGCACCCTTTGAAAATAGTAGTTGACAAATATCCAAATTGCCTTTCCAAGCAGTAAAATGTAAGACTGTTAAGCACTTATGATATTTTGTATTTGGGTTGGCCCCTTTCTCTAACAGATATTCACTCACGTGTATTTTAACCATTGTCACTGCGTAAGATAAGGCTGTCATATTGTCCGAATCTAAAGCATCCAGAGTGACGCCCTATGAAACTAATAGTTGACAAATCTCCAAATTGCCTACCCAAGCAGCAATATTTAAGGCTGTCATATTGTCCAAATCTAAGGCATCCAGAGTTTCAAACTATTAGTTTTAAAAGGTGTCACACCTTTTGAAACTAATAGTTGACAAATCTCCAAATTGCCTTTTGGAGCAGCAATATGTAAGTTTGTGTTATTATCCGAATCTAAGGCATCTATAGTGGCACCCTTTTAAACTAGTAGTTGACAAATTTCTAAATTTTTTATCCAAGCAGTAAAATGTAAGACTGTTGCGCATTTTTCATTCTTTGCATTTGGGTTGGCCCCTTTCTCTAATAGATATTCAATCACGTGTATTTGATCCATTTTCGCTGCTTAAAATAAGGCTGTCATATTGTCCGAATCTACGCCATCTATAGTGGCACCCTTTGAAACCAATAGTTGACAAATATCCAAATTGCCTTCCGAAGCAGCAAAATATTAAGCTGTCATATTGTACGAATCTAAGGCATCTACAGTCGCACCCTTTGGAACTAGTAGTTTACAAATATCCAAATTGCCTTTTGAAGCAGCAATATGTAAGACTGTATTGCACTTATGACCGTTTGAATTTGGGTTGGCCCCGTTCTCTAACAGATGTTAACTATTACATTATTTACAGATGTTATCTGTTCTCTAACAGATAACAGATTGATAACTACAGCATTTCGATCCATTGGACATGAGGTTTTTACTTGTAGCCATTTCTTAATGCAATAGCCACAAAATACCTGCTTACATTCTGATGTCCAAAGAGGATCCTTCAGTTCATTTAAACAAATCGGACAAAAGAGACTCCTTTCCATATTCTTCGATATATCTTACGAAAATCAGCTTCATTGTGACTCGATCTGACATTACTATTGGCTATAGTTCGTTCTTTAATATAAAACGAATTTTTGTGATTTTCATGTAGTTTTCATATTTTGATTCAAAAATTAAAATTTTTCCTCAGACACCATAAATATTTTTGAAATTTAAGTAATAAATTTGGTGATCTTAAACTAAGAACTAAAATAAAAAAAATGAATTTTTTTCCTACGGAAATAAACCACCATGTTATAGAGATAAGCACTTTAGGAGTGGAAGCCAAACCAAGTTTGGTTCCATAAGGCAAGCAGATGTTAATAACATTTGTAACTACAGAGCTAGAGAAAAAATGCAGTTATTGTTAAAAAAATGATTCTATTTTTTAATTTATTTTTGTTAATTATGAAAGGTTTTTAAATAAACCAATTTCATTTAAAATGAGCCACCAGATAGCTCTATACCATTACCCAGTGAAAATTAGCTTTCGATACTGAGATGACTTGTTTTAAAGCATATTTTTATATCAGCTCAGAATATCATAGGAAATGACGTTACAATGATAATGCAAAAAGGAAGTTCAAAATAACTATTTTTTTGTTTTTGTTTGACGTCATTGATGGTTTTAACCCATACTAAATGGCATAATTCATATTATACATCACCTTGGGGCAAACCCAAATGCAAAACATCATGAGTAAATAACAGTCTCACGTTTAGCTGCATGGAAAGGCAATTTTGAGATTTTTCTAATACTAGTTTCAATGGGTGCTATTAGAAATGTCTTGGGGTCGTTTTATTTCAAACAGCCCTGGAAAAAAAACAAATTAACACGCATTTGTGATCTTTCTTCTGAAATAAAATACAAATTCCACATTTTTACAGGTAGGACCTTGAAACCTCTATAGTTCGGTTCTCTGGCACGCTAAATCCGATGGTGTGATTTTCAATAAAAATCTTTGACTTTTACGGAGTGTTTTTCCCCTTTTATTGTAAATAAGGTAAAGTTTCTCAGGAAAAGGTATTGTGGAGGGGACGAACTCCCTTATATACGTAGAATTTTCTGCTCGTTTAAAATTTAAATGGTGCTCATTACTTCCGGTTGAACTTTTTTCATTTATTTTCTCATTGTTGTTTTATGAAAATAATGATAAAAAATTATGCTTCGCCCCCTTCATGGAAATGATCTTCCCTCCTGATAAATTTTTCCACTGAAAGATCCTCCCACGTAGCCACCCTCACCCCGTTCCACTCCAACCCCAGCGCGAAAAATTTCCCTGAATACGTCTGTACACTTCATAATGACCATTACTGTATGTAAACAATAATCAAAGTTTTTAAATTGAAGCCCCTCCCCCGGGGACTTTGGGAGGTGAAGTCATCCCTGACATAGCTATTTGATTTTCGACTATGCTAAACAGAATGGCTATCTCAAAATTTTGATCCGGTGACTTTGGGGAAAACATGTGCGTTGGAGGGGACCTAGATGCCCTCCATTTTTTTGGTCACCTAAAACGAGCACTAGAACTTTTAATTCCGTTAGAATGAGTCCTCTCATGACATTCTAGAACCACTGGGTCGATACGATCATCCCTGTGGAAAAAAACACAAAAAAAAAACAAATAAACACGCATCCGTGATCCGTCTTCTGGCAAAAACAAAAACAATGAAATTCCACATTCTTGTAGATAGGAGCTTGAAACTTGTACAGTAGGCTTCTCTGATACGTTGAATCTGATGGTGTGATTTTTGTTAAGATTCTATGACTTTTTGGAAATTTTTTCCCCTATTTTCTAAAATAAGGCAAATTGTCTCAGGCTCGTAACTTTTTATGGGTAAGACAAAACTTGATGAAACTTATATATTTAAAATTTGCCATAAAATGTGATTCTTTTGATGTTGCTATTTGTATCAAAATTTCCTTTTTTAGAGTTTTGGGTACTATTGAGCTGGGTACGTTACCACGAACTGTTTGACTGTGCCTGTATGTCTGAGCGAATGTCTGCTTGTCTCTTTCACATTGCTTGTGTCTGAGTTGGTGTTTGCATATTTCTGTGTCTTTCTTTGTGAGCTTGTGTGTTTGACTCTGTTTGTTTGGTCTCTCTCTCCCTTTCTCTTTTTTTTCTCTCTCTCTCTCTCTCACTAAGCCTGTATGACTGAACGGCTTTTTGCTTGTCTCTCTCACTATCCCTGTATGTCTGAGCGTGTATTTGCATTTGTCCGTGTCTGTCTTTGCGTGTTTGTGTATCTGACTCTGTGTGTTTGTAGGTGTTTTATTTTTTCTATTTCTTTCACTGTGCCTGTTTGTCTGAACGGTTGTTTACTTGTCCCTCTTACTCTGCATGTCTGTCTGAGTGGGTGTTGTTGAGGCATTAGTCTGGTTTATGTAGGTAGCAAATAACTCAGTAATATGATACTTTCTAGACTGAGAGATGCTGTTGAACACTTCGAACTTGCATTTAAAAAAACTTGTTCTTTTTATTTAATTTTAAAAAAAAACGAACTCTAGCCTATACTAATGATAATAAGAAAAAAAAATTCGGTATCAATATTTTCTATATTGCCTTTCCAAGCGATAAACTGTAAGGCTGTTTCGCCCTTTTTATCCTTTGAATTGGGTTGAACACATCTATAGTGCCACCTTTTGAAACTAGCAGTTGCCAAATCTCCCAATTGCCTTCTGAAGCGGCAATTTTAAATAAGCCATTTATTCAACTATCAATGATTTTCCAGTGCCCAGCGACCTGAGGAGGAAAAAAAAGATGTCGCATATGCAGAATATCGTGGCTACTGCCACTTTTCTTGATTTTCAAGGCATTATAATTTCCTTGTAGCTCAAGCCAAGAATCGATAAAACTCCTATATTGGAGTTTTGAGCAAAGTGGTTTTAATAGTATACTTCTCGCTTGATCTGACTCTATTCTTAGGAGTTGTGGGTTATTTTATTTTTCAATTTGGGCCTTGATTGTCTCTTAATAGGTTGCTTGCTATCGCTGCCACCCGGATAATATACCCCAGACAAGTAATTTTTCGAAAGATGCTTGTAAAATCTTAACTTTTAATTATCCTTTGTAAGCTATTTATTCCTAGGTTTCAAATATCTCGTCATTAATAGCACTGATGTCACAATTTATATTATATAAATTTTACCTAAAATATTTTACCTTTGTAAAGTTCTTTCCTCTTCAAACACCTGTTGTTAGCTGCTCACAAGCGAATATTGAATTCTTATTTCTTGTAAGGGAAGGGACAGAAAATGTAACTTAAAATCAAAGTGGTGTGTAAAAGTTATCCAGCCAATGTGTTTTCAGAGCCCCTTTATTTTTATACGAAGTTTTTTGAAGCATGAAGATTCATACAAAACTGTTCTTCAAACATGAAATTGAGCCTTGTAATCCTTGAGAAAACTTGAAAACCAGGCTTTTAAAGGTGCTCTCATATTATACGAATCTAAGGCATCTACAGTGGCACCCTTTGAAACTAGTAGTTTACAAATATCCAGATTGCATTTTGAAGCAGCGTAAAATAAGGCTGTCCTATTGTACGAATTTAAGGCATCTACAGTGGCACCCTTTGAAACTAGTAGTTTACAGACATCCAAATTGCCTATTGAAGCAGCAATATGTAAGACTGTATTGCACTTATGATCCTTTGAATTTGGGTCGGCCCCTTTTTCTAATAGATATTCAATCACGCGTATTTTATCCTTTTTCGCGTATATTGAAACTTTAATCACAGCATCATACAAGGCTGTTCTATTGTCCGAATCTAAGACATCTACAGTGGCACCCTTTGAAACTAGTAGTTTACAAATATCCAAATTGCCTTTTCTAGCAGCACAGTGCAAGGCTGTACATTTTGCTGGTTTTCCAGAGCGGAAGCCCCTGTTCCAAATTCTATTGGGGTGAAAATAAATTCCGTTGCATTCTAAGAGATTTTCAATAATCGGTGATGTTGGTCTCTCGTCATTATATGAATATAACGGTGACAAATCTTTGATAACTATAGGATTTCGATCCATTGGACATGAGGTTTTTACTTGTAGCCATTTCTTAATGCAATAGCCACAAAATACATGCTTACATTCTGATGTCCAAAGAGGATCCTTCAGTTCATCTAAACAAATCGGACAAAAGAGACTCCTTTCCATATTCTTCGATATTTCTTACGAAAATCAGCTTCATTGTGTCTCGATCTGACATTACTATTGGCTATAGTTCGTTCTTTAATATAAAACGAATTTTTGTGATTTATGTAGTTTTCTAATTTTAATTCAAAAATTAAAATTATTCCTCGGGCACCATAAATATTTTTGCAATTTAAGTAATAAATTTGGTGATCTTAAACTAAGAACTAAAGTAAAAAAATGAATTTTTTTCCTACGGAAATAAAGCACCATGTTATAGGGATAGCCACTTTAGGAGTCGAGCCAAACCAAGTTTGGTTCCATAAAGCAAGCAGATGTTAATAACATTTGTAACTACAGAGCTAGAGAAAAATGCGGTTTTGTTAAAAAAAATAATTTTATTTTTTAATTTATTTTTGTTAATTATGAAAGGTTTCTAAATAAACCAATATCCTTTAAAATGAGCCATCAGATAGCTTTATACCATTATCCAGTGAAAATTAGCTTTCGATACTGAGATGACATGTTTTAAAGCATATTTTTATATCAGCTCAGAACATCATAGGAAATGACGTCACAATGATGATGCAAAAAGGAAGTTCAAAATAACTATTTTTTTGTTTTTGTTTGACGTCATTGATGGTTGTAACCCATACTAAATGGCATAATTCATATTATACATCACCTTGGGGCAAACCCAAATGCAAAGCATCATGAGTACATAACAGTCTCACGTTTAGCTTTATGGAAAGGCAATTTTGAGATTTTTCTAATACTAGTTTCAATGGGTGCTATTATAAATGACTTGGGTTCGTTTTCTGTAAAACAGCCCTGGAAAAAAAAAACAAATTAACACGCATCCGTGAACTTTCTTCTGAAATAAAATACAAATTCCACATTTTTACAGATAGGACTTGAAACCTCTAGAGTTCGGTTTTCCGGTACGCTAAATCCGATGGTGTGATTTTCATTAAAAACTAGCTGTTGGTGGGGGCACTTCGCCCCCCCCCCAAGCCCCCTCGCACGCGTAAGTCGTTACGTGCCATATTAGTTACGCGTCATTGCAGTTGTTTCCCTATGTCTCACCTGTGAATATAGATATATATATATCTATATATATAAAAATAAGTTGTCTGTCTGTGTGTCTGTCTGTGGATCAGGTGACGTCATGTTTCTGTGTCCACTGACGTCATGAAATTAGTTGTCGTCATTTTTGCTTTGACGGTGACGTCATTCAAGATATTTAAGACATATGTTCACGTAGAAATCTATTAATGTTTAAGTTTACAATGACTGATGAACTTACCATGGCAAAAACCGATGAAGATGCTCAAAGAGTCTATGCCAAAAAACTTGCTGCTGATAGAGAAAGTCAGAAAAGAAAGCGTGCCGAGGAATCAAAAGAACAGCAAGGAAACAGGCTTGAGGCTAAAGAACGCAAAACCGCGCAGTTAGATGAAGATCCACCTGGACAGCGAGAGTCAAAACATATCAAAACTGAAAATGATAGCGATGATGATTGGGTTTGGGATTTTGACTTGGATAAGGTCATCAATGCCCACCAGATTTTAGTTAAAAAAACAAAGGTTCGGCGATATGTATTTCATAGTGAAGCTGAAAAATAAAGAAGAAAAAGAAAACTGAAAAAAGAAAAAATGTAAAAAACTAAAAAATACTAAAAAGAAAAACACTCAAAGAGAAATTACAGACCGGGACACAAATGACGACCGGGACAGAGGGAATATAAATAACGACCGGGACACTCAAAGAGAAATTACAGACTGGGATACCGGGACACAAATGACGACCGGGACACAGGGAATATAAATGACGACCAGGACACAGGTATTTAAGAATATCGTTCAAAGACAAATTTTTAATTGTAAGAAGACCGTTGAAAGAGAAATTTCTAATTGTAAAATGACTGAAGAACCTACATTGGCAACGGTACCACCATCGAAGTAGATAACCAGTGGGTTGTTCCATATTCCCCATTATTATCAAAAACATTTAATGCACACATAAACGTTGAATACTGTAACTCCATAAAGGCAATCAAATACATATGTAAATACGTCAACAAAGGCAGTGACATGGCAGTTTTTGGCTTGCAGCCCAAAATCAAAGATTTCGACGAAATCGTACAATATCAGGCTGGAAGATACATAAGCAGTAATGAAGCTGTTTGGCGAATTCTTTCATTTCCGATACATGAACGTAGTCCAGCTGTTGTTCACTTAGCGGTACATTTACAGAATGGTCAACGTGTTTATTTCTCGGAAACCAACGTGCAACAAAGAGCCCTGAATCCACCGGATACAAAATTAACAGCTTTTTTTTCGCTTTGCAAAAATGATTCTTTTGCAAAAAAACTGCTGTATACTGAAGTGCCTTCGTATTACACGTGGAATACTAAAAATAAAGTATTTGAACGTCGAAAACAGGGTAAGTCAGTCGACGGCCAACCTACCATCTTCAAAGATACCACGATAGGAAGACTCTACACCGGTCACCCCAATCAACATGAATGCTTCTTTCTACGCCTGCTTTTGGTGAATGTACCCGGTCCGACATCCTTTGAGTATTTGAGAACTGTAAACGGTACTATACATGACACTTACCGTAGTGCATGCCAAGCTCTGAATTTATTGGAGAATGACCAACACTGGGATAACTGCATCAATGACGCGTGCGAAACGTCAACTCCAAGTGAAATTCGTGCATTGTTTGGCATCATTTTAACAACTTGCTCTCCATCAGCTCCTACAGAGTTATGGGGAAAATATAAGTCAAAAATGTCCGTAGATATACTCCATCGAAAACAGTTAGAGACGTCAGATATGACTTTTGATTTTACATCAGAAATTTATAACTACACTTTAGTTATTATAGAAGATTTGTGCGTACGTATGGCAAACAAACCTCTTCAGGATTTGGGAATGCCTTCATCTAACCGTATCGCTGCTGTTTCGACATGTGTAGAATTGGATCGTGAACAAAGTTACAGTACGAGTGATCTATTGTCGTATGTACAAAATAACATTTCCAAGTTAACGTCGGAACAGAAAGACATTTATGATACGATACTCAATTTCAGGACGTATACAACTACCTGCTGATTTATGTAATTTAGTGACGTCCAAAAATGAATTGATTGAAAAAGTATTTCCCAATATTCTAAAAAATTATAAAAATAATAAATGGCTAAGTGAAAGAGCGATTCTCGCACCCAAAAATATAGACGTCCACGAAATCAACAATATTGTTTTGACCAAGATTCGAGACCAGGCAGTCCTTTACAAGTCAATCGACACAGTTTTGGAACCAAATGAAGCGGTTAAGTATGCATGTTTGTTTGTTTGTAAACAGAGCGTTTTCATATGACGTCATTATTAGTACATACGGCTTTGTATATGCACAGACAATGGGAAAGCCAAGAATGTTGTATATTCGCAATTTTTACGTAGTTTAACTCCTGCAGACGAAATGAATGCTTGCCTGAAAAATTCTAATTTATGGGCACACGTAAAAATATTAAAATTAACTACAAATATGCGTGTCCGATTGCAAAACGATGACTCTGGTCAAACATTTTCAGATCAATTGCTGGCAATTGGAAACGGAAAGCTCCCAGTAGTGGGAAAGCCAAATATGTTGTATATTCGCAATTTTTACGTAGTTTGAAACACATATATAAATCTATCTATATTCACAGGTGGGACACAGGGACACAACTACAATGGCGCGTAACTAATATGGCGCGTAACGACTTACGCGCGCGGGGGGGCTTGGGGGGGCGCGAAGCGCCCCACCAACTAGGTGTTGTGGTGGCGCGAAGCGCCACCCCAACAGCTAGTATATATATATATATATATATATCTATATATATAAAAATAAGTTGTCTGTCTGTCTGTGGGTCTGTGGATCTGTGGATCAGGTGACGTCATGTTTCGGCTGACGTCATGAAATTAGTTGCCGTCATTTTTGTTATGACGATGCTTAGTATATTGTAAAACACATTAATTTGGTTAATAATATACCATTTAAAACACCAAAATGAACATGCTGGAGTAGTCACTCGGTGAGAGAGGGTGTCAGAACGGAGAATGAAGGTCCCAGGTTCAAATCCTGGTTAGGCTAAAAAAGGTAAAAAACTAAAAACTAAAAAAAAAACTGAAAAAACTAAAAAAAGGCAAAAACTACAAAAAAAACTAAAAACTAATAAAAAAATAAAAAAGCCGAAAAACTAAAAAACTAAAGAAACTAAAAAAAGGAAAAAAATTAAAAAACTAAAAACTAAAAAAAACTAAAAAAAAAAGGAAAAATGAAAAATAGAAGAGGAAAAGAATACTAATAAAATTAAAAATAAAAATAAAAAAAAATAAAAAAGATAAAAAGCTAAAAAAAGGTAAAAACCAATAAAAACTAAAAAGAAAAAAAGGTAAAAAACTAAAAAAAAAATCATCTAAAAAACAAAAAAAAACTAAAAAACGTAAAAACTAAAAGAACTAAAAAAGTAAAAAAAAAACTAAAAAAAGGAAAAAACTGAAAAATAAGCGGGATATAAAACAGGGGGATATAAATGACGACCGGGACACCGGGACATAAGGAATATAAATGAATCAGAAAATACAACTCATGTTTCCAAATGACGTCGTTTGGAGCCCAAATTGAAAATCCAGATCAATTTATGTCTACTTTCAAAGTAAAAGGGCAAATTTATCATAGAGCAGGGTCTCTTCTACCATTCTCAGGCGAGAATCATAAATTTTTACAATTGTACTTCATCAGTGATAGAAATTCTGAATTGAATGCACGTTGCGAAATTTCTCCCAACATTGAAAGGACAATCGTTTCCCAATTACAACATCTTTTCCACGAAAATAATAATTTAGTGCGTCTGTTCAAAACAGCCATCGATTTGATGCCTACTTATACGCATAAAATTGTTATTTCCGCTGACAAAACGCCTCCTGGCCAACATGTGCGTAGATACAATGCTCCAACTATCGACGAAGTGGCCATCGTTATGGTCGGTGATCAGTTTTTACCTCGAGATATTATTCTCAGGGTTTCCACCACACGTGCTACAACTAAAAATAGGCCTACCAATAATACTTTTAAGAAATATAAACCCACCAAAGCTTTGCTATGGCACTTGACCTGCCGTAAAAAAAACAATGGAAAACCTAAGAGAGGCCACAATCTTGACAGGGCCTTTTGAGGGTGAGGCTGTTCTTATTCCTCGCATTCCCAAGATTCCAACGGATCTGCCTTTTCAATTTAAAAGATTGCAATTCCCAATTCGATTAGCATTTGCAATCACCATTAACAAAGCTCAAGGTCAATCATTAGAAAAATGTGGTATAGATCTTAATACTGATTGTTTTTCCCATTGACAATTGTACGTTGCATGTTCGAGGGTCGGTAAACCTGACAATCTATTTATATGCAGCGACAATTGGACAGCGAAGAATGTTGTATATTCGCAAGTTTTACGCAGTTAATTTGTATTTTATCTATCTATCTATCTATCTATCTATATAAAAACGAGTTGTATGTATGCATGTTTGTTTGTTTGTAAAAAGAGCGTTTGCATATGATGTCATTATTAGTACATACGGCTTTGTATATGCAGAGACAATGGGAAAGCCAAGAATGTTGTATATTCGCAATTTTTACGTAGTTTAACTCCTGCAGACGAAATGAATGCTTGCCTAAAAAATTCTAATTTATAGGCACACGTAAAAATATTAAAATTAACTACAAATATGCGTGTCCGATTGCAAAACGATGACTCTGGTCAAACAGTAGACTCAATTTCAGGACGTATACAACTACCTGCTGATTTCTGTAATATAGTGACGTCCAAAAATGAATTGATTGAAAAAGTATTTCCGAATATTCTAAAAAATTATAAAAATAATAAATGGCTAAGTGAAAGAGCGATTCTCGCACCCAAAAATATAGACGTCCACGAAATCAACAATATTGTTTTGAACAAGATTCGAGACCAGGCAGTCCTTTACAAGTCAGTCGACACAGTTTTGGAACCAAATGAAGCGGTTAATTATCCATCTGAATTTTTAAATTCCATAGATCCTTCAGGGTTTCCACCACACGTGCTACAACTAAAAATAGGCGTACCAATAATACTTTTAAGAAATATCAACCCACCAAAGCTTTGCAATGGCACGCGACTTGCCGTAAAAAAAAACAATGGAAAACCTAATAGAGGCCACAATCTTGACAGGGCCTTATGAGGGTGAGGCTGTTCTTATTCCTCGCATTCCCATGATTCCAACGGATCTGCTTTTTCAATTTAAAAGATTGCAATTCCCAATTCGATTAGTATTTGCAATCACCATTAACAAAGCTCAAGGTCAATCATTAGAAAAATGTGGTATAGATCTTAATCCTGGTTGTTTTTCCCATGGACAATTGTACGTTGCATGTTCGAGGGTCGGTAAACCTGACAATGTATTTATATGCAGCGACAATTGGACAGCGAAGAATGTTGTTTATTCGCAAGTTTCACGCAGTTAATTTGTATTGTATCTATCTATATAAAAACGAGTTATGTGGATGCATGTTAGTTTGTTTGTAAAAAGAGCGTTTGTATATGACGTCATTATTAGTACATACGGCTTTGCATATGCACAGACAATGGGAAAGCCAAGAATGTTGTTTATTCGCAATTTTTGCGTAGTTTGAAACACATATATAAATCTATCTATATTCACAGGTGGGACACAGGGACACAACTACAATGGCGCATAACTAATATGGCGCGTAACGACTTACGCGCGCGGGGGGGATTGGGGGGGCGCGAAGCGCCCCACCAACTAGGTGTTGGGGTTGCGCGAAGCGCCACCCCAACAGCTAGTATATATATATATATATATATATATATATATATATATATATATATATATATATATATATATATACTAGCTGTTGGGGTGGCGCTTCGCGCCACCACAACACCTAGTTGGTGGGGCGCTTCGCACCCCCCCAAGCCCCCCCGCGCGCGTAAGTCGTTACGCGCCATATTAGTTATGTGCCATTGTAGTTGTGTCCCTGTGTTCCACCTGTGAATATAGATAGATTTATATATGTATTTCAAACTACGTAAAAATTGCGAATATACAAAATTTTTGGCTTTCCCACTACTGGGAGCTTTCCGTTTCCAATTGCCAGCAATTGATCTGAAAATGTTTGACCAGAGTCATCGTTTTGCAATCGGACACGCATATTTGTAGTTAATTTTAATATTTTTACGTGTGCCCATAAATTAGAATTTTTCAGGCAAGCATTCATTTCGTCTGCAGGAGTTAAACTACGTAAAAATTGCGAATATACAACATTCTTGGCTTTCCCATTGTCTGTGCATATACAAAGCCGTATGTACTAATAATGACGTCATATGCAAACGCTCTTTTTACAAACAAACAAACATGCATACTTAACCGCTTCATTTGGTTCCAAAACTGTGTCGATTGACTTGTAAAGGACTGCCTGGTCTCGAATCTTGGTCAAAACAATATTGTTGATTTCGTGGACGTCTATATTTTTGGGTGCGAGAATCGCTCTTTCACTTAGCCATTTATTATTTTTATAATTTTTTAGAATATTCAGAAATACTTTTTCAATCAATTCATTTTTGGACGTCACTAAATTACAGAAATCAGCAGGTAGTTGTATACGTCCTGAAATTGAGTATCGTATCATAAATGTCTTTTTGTTCCGACGTTAACTTGGAAATGTTATTTTGTACATACGACAATAGATCACTCGTACTGTAACTTTGTTCACGATCCAATTCTACACATGTCGAAACAGCAGCGATACGGTTAGATGAAGGCATTCCCAAATCCTGAAGAGGTTTGTTTGCCATACGTACGCACAAATCTTCTATAATAACTAAAGTGTAGTTATAAATTTCTGATGTAAAATCAAAAGTCATATCTGACATCTCTAACTGTTTTCGATGGAGTATATCTACGGACGTTTTTGACTTATATTTTCCCCATAACTCTGTAGGAGCTGATGGAGAGCAAGTTGTTAAAATGATGCCAAACAATGCACGAATTTCACTTGGGGTTGACGTTTCGCACGCGTCATTGATGCAGTTATCCCAGTGTTGGTCATTCTCCAATAAATTCAGAGCTTGGCATGCACTACGGTAAGTGTCATGTATAGTACCGTTTACAGTTCTCAAATACTCAAAGGATGTCGGACCGGGTACATTCACCAAAAGCAGGCGTAGAAAGAAGCATTCATGTTGATTAGGGTGACCGGTGTAGAGTCTTCCTATCGTGGTATCTTTGAAGATGGTAGGTTGGCCGTCGACTGACTTACCCTGTTTTCGACGTTCAAATACTTTATTTTTAGTATTCCACGTGTAATACGAAGGCACTTCAGTATACAGCAGTTTTTTTGCAAAAGAATCATTTTTGCAAAGCGAAAAAAAAGCTGTTAATTTTGTATCCGGTGGATTCAGGGCTCTTTGTTGCACGTTGGTTTCCGAGAAATAAACACGTTGACCATTCTGTAAATGTACCGCTAAGTGAACAACAGCTGGACTACGTTCATGTATCGGAAATGAAAGAATTCGCCAAACAGCTTCATTACTGCTTATGTATCTTCCAGCCTGATATTGTATGATTTCGTCGAAATCTTTGATTTTGGGCTGCAAGCCAAAAACTGCCATGTCACTGCCTTTGTTGACGTATTTACATATGTATTTGATTGCCTTTACGGAGTTACAGTATTCAACGTTTATGTGTGCATTAAATGTTTTTGATAATAATGGGGAATATGGAACAACCCACTGGTTATCTACTTCGATGGTGGTACCGTTGCCATTGTAGGTTCTTCAGTCATTTTACAATTAGAAATTTCTCTTTCAACGGTCTTCTTACAATTAAAAATTTGTCTTTGAACGATATTCTTAAATACCTGTGTCCTGGTCGTCATTTATATTCCCTGTGTCCCGGTCGTCATTTGTGTCCCGGTATCCCAGTCTGTAATTTCTCTTTGAGTGTCCCGGTCGTTATTTATATTCCCTCTGTCCCGGTCGTCATTTGTGTCCCGGTCTGTAATTTCTCTTTGAGTGTTTTTCTTTTTAGTATTTTTTAGTTTTTTACATTTTTTCTTTTTTCAGTTTTCTTTTTCTTCTTTATTTTTCAGCTTCACTATGAAATACATATCGCCGAACCTTTGTTTTTTTAACTAAAATCTGGTAGGCATTGATGACCTTATCCAAGTCAAAATCCCAAACCCAATCATCATCGCTATCATTTTCAGTTTTGAAATGTTTTGACTCTCGCTGTCCAGGTGGATCTTCATCTAACTGCGCGGTTTTGCGTTCTTTAGCCTCAAGCCTGTTTCCTTGCTGTTCTTTTGATTCCTCGGCACGCTTTCTTTTCTGACTTTCTCTATCAGCAGCAAGTTTTTTGGCATAGACTCTTTGAGCATCTTCATCGGCTTTTGCCATGGTAAGTTCATCAGTCATTGTAAACTTAAACATTAATAGATTTCTACGTGAACATATGTCTTAAATATCTTGAATGACGTCACCGTCAAAGCAAAAATGACGACAACTAATTTCATGACGTCAGTGGACACAGAAACATGACGTCACCTGATCCACAGACAGACACACAGACAGACAACTTATTTTTATATATATAGATATATATATGTCAACTATATATATATGTCAACTATATATATATATATATATGTCAAATATATGTCAACAAACTCCCCTAAATACATAGAATTTTATGTTCGTTTTAAGTTTAAATGCTGGTCATTACTTCCGGTTGAAAATTTTTGTTTATTTATTTTCTCATTGATCTTTTTTTAAGAAAATACTAGAAAATAATGCTTCGCCCCCTTCTTGGAAATTCTCTTCCCTCATGATAAATTCCTCCACTGAAAGATCCTCCAACGTAGCCACCCTCACCCCGATCCACTCCAACCCATACTCGAAAAATTTCCCTGAAAATGTATGTACACTTCATAATAACCATTACTGTATGTAAACAATAATCAAAGTTTTTAAATTGAAGCCCCTCCCCCGAGACTTTGGGAGGTGAAGTCATCCTGGAAGACATAGTTATTTGATTTTTGACTAAGCTGAACAGAATTGCTATCTCAATATTTTTATCCGATGACATTGGGGAAAACATATGCGTTGGAGGGGGCCTAGCAGCCCTCCAATTTTTTGATCACTTAAAAAGAGCACTAGAACTTTTAATTTCCGTTAAAATAAGTCCTGTCATGACATTTTAGGACCACTTGGTTGATACGATCATCCCTGGGGGAAAAAAACAAACAAACAAATAAACACGCATCAGTGACCCGTTTTCTGGCAAAAACAAAAACAACAAAATTCCAAATTCTTGCAGATAGGAGCTTGAAACTTGCACAATAGGCTTCTCTGATGCGTTGAATCTGACATTGTGATTTTTGTTGGTTCTATGACTTTTAGGAGATTTTTTCCCTTATTTTCTAAAATAAGGCAAATTGTCTCAGGCTCGTAACTTTTGATGAGTAAGACTAAACTTGATGAAACTTATATATTTAAAAACAGCATAAAAACGTAATGCGTTTGATGTTACTATTGGTATCAAGATTCCATTTTTTAGAGTCTCGGGTAATATTAAGCCGGGTACATTACCACAGACTGTTTGACTACGCCTGTGTGTCTGAGTGGCTGTCTGGTTGTCTCTTTCACATTGCTTGTGTCTGAGTTGGTGTTTGCATGTTTCCGTGTCTGTCTTTGCGTGTTTGTGTATCTGACTGTGTGTTTGTAGGTGTTTTTTCTATTTCTCTCACTGTGCCTGTTTGTCTGAACGGTTGTTTACTTGTCCCTCTTACTATGCATGTCTTTCTGAGTGGGTGTTGTCGAGTTATTAGTCTGGTCTATGTAGGTAGCAAATAACTCAGTAATATGATACTTTTGAGACTGAGAGATGCTGTTGACAAAGTTTTAAGAGAAGAACAGTACTGTTTTAGAAAAGGTAGAGGATCTATCGACCAAATTTTCACTCTTACGTTAATAATTAACGTTATAAATATAATATATAAATATAATAATATATAATATAATATAAATATAATATAATATATAATAAATATAAGTTTAGTCTTACCCATTAAAAGTTCGATCCAGAGAAAATTTGCCTCATTTCCAAAAAAGGGAAAATACTCCCAAAAAGTCATACGATTTTGATATAAATTACACCGTCGGATTTACCGTACCGGAGAACCTAACTGTACAGGTTTCAAGCTCCCATCTGCAAAAATGTGGAATTTGTATGTTATTTTTGAAGAAAGTTCACGGATACATGTTAATTTTTTTTCCAGGGGTGTTGTACAGAGAACGAAAGAAGGGCGAAACTATAGAGGCCTTTGATTCTGACAATATGACAGTCTTACATTTTGTTGCTTGAATAGACAATTTTGAGATTTGTCAAGTACTATTTTCAAAGGTTGCCATTATAGATGCCTTTCATTCATTTTCAGTGAAGCACCAATAACACGGTGGGCTTAAGACTTATGCAGTTAGGGAAGACAGTAGTATCCAACTCTTATTTGTACCGAAGCAAGATTTTTCTTGAACAGACTCAGAAAGAACTAATTGGCCTTTGACAGTCTCGGAAAAACTGAACATTTGATATAGAATGATATTAATTCCTGAAAGCTTATCAGTTCAAACTTTAATTATACTGAAGTTTTTTTTTTTTAATATTATAATAGGTAGCATACAAAAGAAAATAATTGTCATAAAATTCATTTTCAGTGAAGCACCAATGACGCGAAAGGCTTAAGACTTATACAGTTAGGGAAGGCAGTAGTATTCAACTCTTGTTTGTAGCGAAGCTACATTTGTCTTGAACAGACTCAGAAACGACAGACTTCGCTTTGAATTTTTATATTGCTCCTATCTTTTAGTTGAAAAATTAAAAGTGAGCAATTTATTCTTTGTTGTTTCATTTTTTTTTCAATGAAAATACTAAAAGGCGGTCTCTGATGAAAACGCTCCCAAGAGGTATTTCATAAAATCTAAGAAGAGCAAACACTGCCCCACTCCAATTTGAAGCCCCTGAATTAAACTCCAAATTAGTGTACATAGTGTACACTTCAGATTTCCAATCCTTTGAGTTCCCTCCGAAATTTATGCGACCACCCTTTCCATAGCAACCTTATATGTCCTTGGTTCATAAGGGGGGCTATCACCCCTTAGGGAGCTATCAAGGCTTAAGCTATCACCCTAAATGACATAATTAGGGAACCTATAAATTACGTTGAAAACATGGCTATTACTAAATTTTGATTGGAAATGTTTGGGGAAATGGTAGAAGTGGGGGGGGGGGCTTGATGCCCTTTAATCACTTTTGACTAAACAGGCACTAGAAATTTCAATTATTCCGTATATGATGGGGGTAACCGCCTCCTCAAAACATCACTAAAAATAATAAACTTATGTTAAAACGCTATAGTTGGTAACAATTCGTTCGGAAGCAACAGGTTTAAAAGTAGGGCAGATCTTCAAGAAGGTACCGAAAATTTCAATTTCTAATTGAAAAAGCCTCCTAAATAGTTTATCCGACCATCCTTCCGAAACAAACCGTATGTCTTAACAACGGGCAACATGCATAACTTACAGTCTGGAGGGGGTTATGACACCCGGATGCATGGTACTCAATCTGAGGACTTTTTTGAACAGAAGGGCTATATCAAAATTCTGATCGCATGGGTTTTGAAAAAAGAAAGCGTTGGGGGTGGCTTATTTCCCTCCAATCACTTTTCACTATATCTTAACAACAGGCAACTTGCATAAGTTACAGTTCCTGCCCCGCAGGCAAGTTTATGCAACCACCCCTTCCATATGAAGTGCCTCTTAGATTTAAATAAATAAATTTTAATACATTAAACATTTACAACTCCTTCATGACATCACTATAGTATTGCCCTTGACTTAAAAGGGTGATTAAAACTTTCAATTTCCCTTCTAATGAACATCCAGAATTACCCAAGGGAAATCCAGCGCGAATACTCAATTACTAAATTTCCCTGGATGGAGGTAAAGCCTATTCCCATTTTAAGAGTAACCAAAAATCTAAAAATATTTGTTTATATAGAAATAGGCAAATCAAAAGAACTTTTTTGTAGTGACTCTATGTATCAGAATGTCTAAGAAAAATGTAAAGTTTTGTAATTATTTTTTCGCGAAAAGTGATGATGTATACACGAGGATTGGCTGAGGATGTAACATTAGAAACAAATAGAAGTTGATAGAACAAACTAAGTTTTGTTCAAATGAAAGTAAAGGTAAGATGAATTCTTAAAACAAATAGAAATAGTCTTTTACGAGGGCAAAACTATGCAAAATAACAACAGTTGCGGAATAAACAACAGCACAAATATGACTCTTCCATATACTGATCGTTTGAAGAGTGTAAACCCTCTCACACCAGGTATAAAAAACTATTATTATAAAAAAAATTATTAGCCTTTAACTTTGCATGAAGGAGAGGCAAGGGATAAATAATTCAATCTTGTTGCATTAAAAACATTGTTTTGAATTTTTTTTTTTCTATTTAAGGGTATCACTTGTATGCATACTTCTTTTGTTTCGGGAGACAGAGAATGGACCAACAAGAATCCGAAACATAATAAAAGAGGAAAGTGAAAAAAAGAGAGAAGGAAAAGAAGAGTTAACAAAACTGAACACAGTTCTCGAAAATTATTTCAAAGGTATCAAAAACTGAAATTCGAAAAAAGGAAATTATCAGATAAATTAAGAAATTCATCAGCAAAGCAACAGAAGTTGACAGCGGAAATAGCTCAGCGTAAATTAAACCGGTCAGACCTAAAAGAAGAGCTTGAAGACCTAAAGGAGAAACTGGACCTAACAGGGAGTAAAATAGTTTCAAAATTACAAGAGGTCGTCACTTTAAACCAAGAGTTTTCAGTGTTGAAAGCTCTTAGTATAGAATTCAAAGAGGAGTTAGTCAGAAGGTAAAAGATTTATTTTATTCATGTATTTGAATTAATTTATATAGCAACTATTAGTGTCGAACTTATTCCCCCGATTTATTTAAATGAATACTTATTCCCCCATTAAAAAATTTGCTTATGTAGTTGAATATAACTAAGTTGAAACTGAATTTGAAAAAAAAAGTATTTTTTGATTAAAATTTGGGAGCAGCATTAAATCTTAAGACGAACGGAGATTATTCTGCATTTTAGGGAGGTTAGCCTCTCAATGCTTCTCTCTTGTGTGGAAATTTTTAGTACTTAATTTTTTTTTAATTTTAGCATGAAAATATCTTTATACTTCCCAATAACAAGTACTATACTATGCGTAAGCAATAATGAACATTCAGAGCTTCCACCCCTCTCCCCAGGAACTGAGTTGACATATTACCCCTAAGTATGGCTATTGGATCTTTTAACTACGTTGAACAAAATAACAGTGTCAAAATTTTAATCGGACGATTTTGGGGGAGAATGACGCTGGAGGGGGGGGTAGTTGCACTCCAGTCTTTTTGTTCACAAGAGGGCAGAAAAACTTTTCCAGTCCGTTTGAAAGAGCCCTCTCCTAATGTTCAATCACCATCGGTTCTATACGATTACTCTTGAGAAAAACAAACCAATGAACACTGATCAGTGACCTTTGTCTTGGCAACAAATACAAAATTTAACAGTTAATAGAAGCTTGAAACATAACTGCAGTACAGTTTTCTGATACGCTGAATCTGATATTGTGATTTTCATAAATAAATCCTTAACTTTTAAAGTGTATTATTTCTTGAAAATCCAGCAAATTTCCAGTGGCTCGTACTTTTTGATGGGTATCGCTAAACCTGCTTAATTTTATTTATTTAGCCAAATCTTTTGACGTATCTATTGGTACATAATTTCCAATTTTAGAGTTCTTGTTACTATTCAGCCTTGTTACTCCTTGCTTACTGTTCGTTTAACTGTTCGATCTATTCCTTACCGCATAATTCATGCTTTTGTGTTGATTTTTACCCGTGATGATTTGTATTAGGTTTGACTAATTATTCCTTCCATCCTGATCAAATAGTTAAGTCTATAATGAATGTAAACGATATCATTAAGTAAGTGTAAATCAAATATATTGCTAAAATAAAAATTAATGAAATGCGTAAGAAAAGGTTCATATTTGAACCAAAAGAGTTAAAACCATATAGAGCTTGACTCAAACTTCATATGAACAAATAAAATTTTCCAAAGTGTTCCTTTTTTCATTGAGGTCCTTTATTATGCGTCGGTTAGAATAACCATACAATTAGACCAGTTCTTGAAAATGCAGAGAGGGAGATTTTTTTTTGCAATTCAGTGGGTACCTGTGTATTATATGGTGCACAACGAGAAGTGAAGTTATATAAATGCTAATGAAATATAAAGAAGAGGATCAAAATAAAATACTTTAGTAAAAAAAAATATGAAAATTCCAACAAAGAATTATGGTAGGGGGCGCACAGAACTTATAACATAAAAACCTAACCTAACACAACTAAAATACCATCTCTATATATTAAATGTTTACTTGGTATGTTAGTGGAATTTTCATTCAAGCTCGTAACTTTTAATGGTTAGCATTAAATCAAATAGGCATTATGAATTTGGAAACAGCTTGAAAATTCTTTTCTTTCGTTGCAACTACTGTTATCAACAATTTGTTATTCAGGAGTTTCGGTTACTATTTAGCAGAGTTGTTCTATATTTATAGATTATTTTTAATTTTTTTAGTCAACAAAAATTAATAACTTTCAAGAATAAAGTGACTAATGTTTATTATTACAGGTTCGATAAACTGGAGTCAGGAGTCTGGATCCTTGGTGCCTTGGTTGGGGCAGTGTTGACCGATCAAAAATCAAATACTGACGAACACATTTATTTATTGACAAGAACATACATCGTTTATAAATTGTTGTTATATTATGCATATATATATATATAAGAAAAATAAATTTCTATTCATATTATCTATTCTAGAAAAAATAAATAACTATTTGAAATATGTGCATTTGTCTTCATCTATTATTAAGGTTAAACATATTGTGTGACACTCGATACTGGTTTGGATTTATGGACTCGTTTACAATAGTGGATCATGCACACGGGTTTGGAGTTCAGGGGCTTCAGATGAGGGTGGGGTGGTGTTTGCCCTCCTTAAATTTTTATGAAATACCTTTTTGGGCTATTTTCGTCGGAAAATGCCCTTTAGTGTTTTCATAAAAAAAAGAAGAATAAATCGCTCTTCATGCTAAAGTTGTTAAACACTTTTAGAAAAGCTTTTTGTTTAAATTAAAACATCTACTGTATGTAGGTGTCGCTATTGAAAAACTCGGACAAAAGGTCAAACTTTAATGAAGAGAATAAGACAATGAGGAGGAATTAAATCATTGTCATACCGAATAATTTCTATTCACCCAAAAAACTTTTTGTTTATTTAATTTTTGATTAGTCATTACAAATAATGCAGGTAAATTAGGCTTCATTTTCATGACAAAATTCCATCCGTGACAGTAAACTTTTTCGAGGAGAGCTCCTCCCACGTAAGAAAGAAATCTCCTCTCCCGTAAAATCCACTTCAAACAGTTCTGTCGTCACAGAAAAATATACATAGCTGGTAGCCCTTTTGCCTTGGGCTTTGAGGGGTTATATTATCCAAAAAGCAATAGTTGCTGAATCTTTCAGCTATATTGAAAAAATCTTAAAATTTTGATCGAGTGAACTTTAAGAAAATAGCATGGGAGGGAGGCTAGCTGCCATCCAATCTTTTTGGTTCCTTTAAAAGGGCACTATCACTTTTACTCTTGATCAAAGGAGTCCTCTCCCGATCTTCTAGAATCATTGGTTTGATACGGTCATATTTCTAGAAATAAATAAACAAAAAATAATAATAAATAACCACGCATTTTTGATCTTTTTGGGAAAAAAGTAAATTGAACATTTTCGTATATATTAATACTACAAATAACTCATTACAGCACCAAGCCGCCCGAAGCCAACACAGCTGCACACGCTCCTCCTCCAACTCAATATATTCAAAGCCTCCCTCTTTACACCCTTCCAAGGAAGCTCCTATTTCCTTTAAACGTTTATCTATGACACCCTCCCACCCCTGACGAGGATGACCTGTTTTCCGTTTAGCCCTACAAGGTTAACTGTAAAAGGACAATTTTCAGCAATATGTCAACCTTCTTCCTTAGAACTTGGCCTAGCCATCTTAACCTTTTGTTCATTATAGCCCTAGAAAGCGGAATTAAACTATATTTTTTGTACAGCCTACTGTTTGAAATATGGTCTGTCAGCCGGGTACCCATAACAATCCGTAGGCAATTTCTCTGGAAAACATCTAGTAAGTTCAGAGCCATAATTGACCACTGTCATCACTTTAGTTTCCATTATTCTAATCTTAGTTTGCCGAGTTATCCTCCTATTCTTCCAAACTTTTTTTAACTGTGAAAAAACACCCTGAGCCTTGGCAATTCTACTTTTAACATCTTCACTCCCCGTCTTTGCTAATATTGCTATTAATCAGCTTCAGTTTACAAAAACATAATCAATAAGGTTTGCTCTCTTGCCATCACGCGGATAACATGTCAACTTGTGGGCCATTTTGTGACCATACACTGTATTAGTTATCACTAGGTTTTTACACCTACAAATTTGCAAAAGTCTGTATCCATTACTATTTTGTTTTCCTCGACGAAATTTATCTAGGCTAGGACACCTTCTATCTCAGTTTGTACCAGGCTGGGTGTTAAATTCTCCTAGTAAAAACATCATATTTCTACCTAGTTTCCTGTCTATTTGCTCCTGCAACTGTAAGTAAAATTCATCTAAGTCACTCTGTCAGTCGACCAACGGGTGCATATACTACTATAACTGATACCCTGAACTTTTTAGTCATAAAATGAGAAACTATTATTAAATTATTAATACCTTCCCAGCCAAGACAAGACTTAGCCGCTTTCTTATTCACCATGAGCCCTACTCCCTGCCTATGTACCCCATCCTTCCTGCCTGAATAAACAAATTCAATATCACCTAATTTCATGCTTCCTAGTTCCAAGTTCCAATTTTTATGTTCTTTAAATCATTGAAATTATTTTGGCCTCAGGAAAAGCATTGATCCCGGTTACCAGTGCAGGACGGGGACCAACATATCTTCTCAAGTCTACACCGAAGCACTTGAGCCAACTTAGAGCTGGACAGCAAGAAGTCCCTGGGACCTCAAGTATGATTGGAGGCTGTATGCAATCCTAGGCCCATCTTGGTCACAACATGGTTTTCAGCATTTGGCGATACTCTTCTCAAACAGTTCGTGGTAACGAACTGTAGTAAGGAGCGACCCGGCTCAATAGTAACCAAAACTCTAAAAAATTGAATTTTGATATCAATAGCTACATCAAAAGAATCGTATTTTAATGTTGATTTTAAATATATAAGTTTCATCAAGTTTAGTCTTACCCATCAAAAGTTACAAGCCTGAGAAAATTTGCCTTATAGTTTATATAGTTTACGTGTGGAGAGTCAAAATCAATCATGCATTAATTCAAAAACGTTCAGAAATTACATAAAAAAAACTAGTTTTTTTAACTGAAAGTAAGGAGCGACATTAAAACTTAAAACAAACAGAAATTACTCCGTATATGAAATGGATTGTCCCCTCCGCAATCCCTCGCTCTTTACGCTAAAGTTTGACTCTTTGCCACAATTCTGCTTTTTAAAACAATTAAAAGCTTAAGCGTAAAGAGCGAGGGATTGCGGAGGGGACAATCCATTTCATATACGGAGTAATTTCTGTTCGTTTTAAGTTTTAATGTCGCTCCTTACTTTCAGTTAAAAAAACTAGTTTTTTTTATGTAATATCAACAAGAGTTGAATCCTGCACAGAGAGTCCCAAGCCTATTACTTCCAACTCATTATATATTCAGGCCTACAAATATTATGCTTTTACGGGGAGGCAGCCCATAGTGTATAAATTATCAGTATTTGGTTAATCTAGAATAAATAAATAAATTATTCAGTATATAGGAGCTTGAAACAGCTAAAGTACAATGTTCTGAAACGCTTAATCTGATATTCTTTTTATACAATTTCGGTTACTATTGTCCTTCGATCCCCCTTTCTTACAGTTCGTTATTTGATAGATCTAAGATGGCTCGGAGTAAAAAAAAAAAGTTATTTTGACATGGTGCTTTTGTTGTGTATTATGAGTTATATTACTGATTTCACTATTATTTCCAACAAAAACCCAATGTGTATGATTGTATGCGGTGTTTCTTCTTTTCGTTTATAAGCTTGACGTCACATTTCATTATAATTCGACTTAATGAGTTGGCCAATCCCAATAATACATTCAAGAAATTTTCCTGTGGCAACTACATTTTACTAGCAAAGACAAGATACTGTTTCACAAGCATTATGTTTTAAGCCTCCACGGTTTTTTTTCGATATTACTTATCTGTATTCGATTCCCTTCCCCCCTTAAGTAAACTCATTTCAAATTAAATATCTAAAGTAAAACATGAACAACAGTTTTTCTTAGTTTTAAATCTTCTCCCCAAACAAAATATATAATTGAAATCCATTTCAAGCGCTTCTCATATAACACCATCTCCGCTAGAAAAGAGTGTGTGTACCCCTCCCCCCACCAAAAATAAAACAATACAATTTAGAAGGAAAAAGTTATTTTGAACTAAAAATCATTTTCAAAACAATGTTTCAAACAAAACTACTAGTGCCATAATCAAACAGTTCGTGGTAACGAACTGTAGTAAGGAGCGACCCGGCTCAATAGTAATCAAAACTCTAAAAAATGGAATTTTGATACATAATTTGTGACGTGTGATTTGACCAGTCAACAACTAATTGAATTTAAGCCGGATTAACTCTGTACCTGTTTGGAATAAATAACGAGTGAAATACTTTTGAACTTGTAATTGAAACTTGTTCGATAAATTTATAAACTTGTATACGATTACGGCTTAAGGATTATTTATGGATTGTGGCTGTGAGTTAGTATTCAGCACTACTATCATCTGAGTCGTGCATTGAAATATTCGGATTACTTGCAAATCACTGGATTACTAGCCCCACTCAAAGATAAGTTATTATTTATTCTCATTGCATTCATTTAGCCAGTGTGGATCATTTCATAATTGTGCTTATTGAGAACTTCTCTGTGGATATACCTTTTTCACTTAATTGTTTTTGGACTGATGCCGAGCCGTGAGTGAAATTTGCTTATCATGGACAATTGGAATACCAGTACGCTTTATTATTGCCCAGTTTTGAATTTTGCTCAGCACAATCTCGATGAGGGGTTGGACTATCAGTCTATTGTGAAATACGCTAGTGATTTTTTCCCGTATGAAGATGTTCTTGGAGCTAAGAAACTTTTATATAGCAATTGCTTCCCAGATGAGCCTATACCTCGTCGTTCGGGACCCAGTGCTAAGAATAGTTCATTGTCGGACATTATCGCTACTCTTTCTCGCTGCTCTGCAGAAAATATTGATATTCCAGAGTTCGTGATCAAATCCCCCTCTGAAGTCCCTAGCATTCCGGCGTCAGCTTATTCTATCCTTACCGCCAAAGTCAACCAGTGCCTTGATCAGTTAAAATCGCTTGCTCACCTCAATAGTCCAACAACGTCTATTAATAGTTCTTTGGTCTCAGATAGTAAGGGTACCAATCACAAACCCTCGTACGCCATTGTTCTTAAATATCCGCCTCCAGAACTAAGAGATCCCGTTTCTCGCAAGGAAAAGCTTGATTCTTTCGCCGGACATGACGGTATTGTGTCAGTAAAGTCCGATCCGGTAAGGAAAAGATGGGTTGTTGTTACGCGGGATAAAGTTTCCGCCAATTCTCTTGCCGCATCTGCTGTTGCGAGCTATCCAAATATTCTTGCTAAAGTGATTGATCGCAAACCTCTTGGAGTAATTAGGGGACTTCCCGACAGTGTTTCTAGCAGTATACTCATCTCCGTTATTCCTGGTCTTGTTGAAGCCAGCCAGATCGGCTCTTCTCATACATTCCGTTTAGAGTTCCTTGATTCCGCTGCACTAAAATCTGCCATCGCTACAGGTCTGCGCTTGGGTTACGAGTCTTTTAAAATATCGGAATACAAAGAATTGCCCAGACGGTGTCTTAGATGCCAAAGTATCCATCATTCGTTAGCTCACTGCCCATGTGCCCCGAATGAGATGAAGTGCTCTAAATGTTCTGGATGCCATTCCAATACTAAAGACAATCCTTGCTTAGAGGCTCCGAAATGTGCCAACTGCGGCGAAGCTCATGTTTCCTATAGTATGAATTGCCCAGTGATAAAACGCGCTCTGAACTCTGCTCCAAAATGAACCAAGCCACTATTTTAAGTTTTGCTTCTCTTAATATTAATGGCACAAAAGACAAAGACTTGTTAATTAATGAATTATTAGTCCATGACATAGTGTTCTTGCAAGAACATCTTTTGACCAAATCAAACGTTTCTAGCCTGAAGCGATCTTCTGTCCACCATTTCTTTTCGCAAGAGGCCAAGCAAACTAGAGGCCGCCCTTCCGGTGGCCTAGCAATTTTTTTCCGTTCCCCATCAAAGCCCTCTGTGATTCATTGTGATGATAACATCTTAGCGATTCAATGTGACAGTACCGCCTTTATAAACGTTTACTTACCTTGCGATCGACGTTCTATAGCATCGTTCACATCTTTCGCTAAATGTTGCTCCAGTTTAAAGTCTCTACTCGAAAGTCTACGTTTGAAAGACCTAAATTGGGTTTTAGCTGGTGACCTTAACTGTGACATTCTTGGTACCTCCGATAGATCAATCCTCTTGCTAGAATCACTTCCTAACATATATCACGTTGCAGTTAAGAGCCTCCCATTCACGTATATTCATAACAGAGACTGTTCAAAATCGAACCTGGATCACGTGATCTCTTCCAGTTCCAGCTTAATATCATCGATTGTCAGGGTGGACGAAGAGAAGATTGACGACGATCACCTTATTCTTAGCTGTAATTTGTCCTGTGAGCTATCTGGCAAAATACTTTCGGCTCAGCCGAAGTGGCATATGAAGTTGAATTGGGATCGTGCTAATGTTCCACTATACCTTGCTAGGCTAACTGCTTTACTCTCGACCATAAAAGTGCCATATCACCTGCTGCAAATGTCAGTTTCCTCGCCTTCAAGTACAGTTGACCTAAATTTCTATTATTGTCAAATCGTCCATTGCCTTAAATCAGCTTCCAAAGCTGCAGTGCCTGTGGATAAAGTTAGGATTGGTACAAGAAAGCCTAATTGGAACGTTGATCCTGAAGTAAAACGTGCTAAGCAAAAAGCCAAATTTTGGCTACGTATGTGGATATCATGTGACCGACCATCTTCCGGAGCTGTTTTCTCTGTGAAACAAAAGTGTAAACTTGAATATAAGGCCAGTTTGAAGAGGGCACGCTTGAATGCATGGCCAGGCCCCACCGATAAGGCCTCCTGGAATAAGGTTATTAATAGTGAGAAATGTTCCCCATCTACCCTATCTTGTCTCCAGCTAGCTAATTTTGTTGATCATTATAAGCGTGTGTTCAGTGTATTTAATAGTTTTCTTCAGTCTTTTTATTATAAGTTGCTTAAACCGCTTTTACCATACCGTCTCCTGCAGGCTCATGTCCAGCCTGTAGCAATATCTGAAATTCGCCGGGCTTTAAGAAAAATTAAGCGTTCAAATAGCCTTGATGGTGACGGCCTTTCTTACCGATTTTTTGCTTATGATTGTCCTGCTCTACTTAACCATTTACAAATATTTTTCCAGTCTTGCTTAGCACAGTCGCTTGTTCCTGATAGTTTCCTTTGTGGCCGTGTAACGTCTATTCAAAAGCGAGGCAAGGACCCCACGTCATGTATGAATTATCGTCCCATTACAGTATCGTGTTTCTTAAGTAAGTTGCTTGAACATTTGTTACTACCAGAAATTGAGTCGAATTGTGATTTTACGCCTTTTCAATTTGGTTTTCGGAAAAGTTTCGGTTGCTCCCATGCACATCATGTTTTAAGCCGACTCATGAAAGATGCCGTAAAAGCTAAAATGTCTTTATACTGTCTTACTGTTGATATTTCTGGAGCTTTCGACAATATTGTGCACTCTCAGGCTCTATTTTCCCTTGCGTCTTCAGGTGTTAATCCTTCCGTACTAAGTTTATTGTCTTCTTGGTATTCAAAGTCTAAAATTCAAGTTACCTGGAATGGCCAAATATCTGACCCGGTAAAAATTAATAAGGGAGTTCGGCAAGGTGCCGTATTGTCTCCTAGTATATTTAAATGCGTGCTTGCATCGTGCCTGCGTCCCCTTAGAAGTTCTGTTTTTTACGGTAATACTGGTTTGTCTTCTATTGCATATGCAGATGACGTTCTTCTTGTTGCCCGGACTCGCCGTGGATTGCTTTCTAATTTTACTATATTAACCAATGAACTATCTAAGATTGGACTGTCAGTTAATGCGTCTAAATGCGAGTTTATTTGTTTTAATAGCCCTTATGCGGTCGCTCCATTCGTTACTGGGACTGCAGTTCTACCATGTTCTTCTTTAGTTAGTTGGCTTGGTCTGTGTTTCGGCCCAACACTTTCCGCTACCTGTTCATCCCTAGTGAATCAAGCCGTGAAAAACCTACGCGTCGCTTACGGAAAAATATCCCCAAACAAAAGCCGTTACAACCGCAACGGTTTGTGCATGATTTATAACGCTTATTGCGCCCCTGTGCTTTTGTTTTTATCAGGCATGGCTCATCTGTTTCGTAAGAAAGATCGACATACTCTACGTACGGCTTATTTCAGATATTGCAAATTCCTCCTCCGGCTTCCTAGATGGCACCGAAACAAAAAAATAATTGCTCGATTTGGTTTAGTAGATGTGCCTTCTCGGATTCGGTCTTCCAATGATGATTTATGTAAAAAGACTGTCAACTTTATTCACGTTTATGACCCTCTGCAGCCTTTTTTCCATATTGATACTGGTTGATTAATCCATATTGTCTTTTGTTAGTTTCAATTTTGTATTTCTTCGCTGTTTATCGTATTTGTTTTTGTTTATTTATTCATAATACTCCGTACTTTGTGTTTTTTATACTTTACGGGTAATAAAGTTCATTCATTCATTCATTCATACCAATAGCTACATCAAAAGAATTGCATTTTAATGCTGATTTTAAATATATAAGTTTCATCAAGTTTAGTCTTAATTTATCAAAAGTTACGAGCCTGAGAAAATTTGTGTTATTTTAGAAAATAGGGGGAAACACCCCCTAAAAGTCATAAAATCTTAACGGAAATCACACCATCAGATTCAGCGTATCAGAGAACCCTACGGTAGAAGTTTCAAGCTCCTATCTACAAAAATGTGGAATTTTGTATTTTTTGCCAGAAGGCAGATCACGGATGCGTGTTTATTTGTTTTTTTTTTTTTTTTCCCCAGGGGTGATCGTATCGACCAATTTGTTCTAGAATGTTGCGAGAGGGCTCATTCTAACAGAAATTAAAAGTTCTAGTGCCCTTTTTAAGTGACCAAAAAAATTGGAGGGCACCTAGGCCCCCTCCCACGCTAATTATTTTCCCAAAGTCAACAGATCAAAATTCTGAGATAGCCATTTTATTCAGCGTAGTCGAAAAACCTTATAACTGTGTCTTTGGGGACGACTTACTCCCCTACAGTCCCCGTCGGAGGGGCTACAAGTTACAAACTTTGACCAGTGCTTACATATAGTAATGGTTATTGGGAAGTGTGCAGGTGTTTTCAGTAGGATTTTTTTGTTGGGGTGGGGGGGGGGTTGAGAATAGGGTGATAGGCTGGGCGAGCTTTCCATCGAGGAATTTGTAATGGTGGAAGAAAATTTCCATGAAGGGAGCGCAGGATTTACTAGCATTATTAAAAAAAAAACAATGAAAAAAGAAATATGAAAAAGTTTTTTCAGCTGGAAGTAAAGATCAGCATTAAAACTTAAAACAAACCAAAATTATTACCCAGATGAGGGGCTCACCTCCTCCTAATACCCCGCTCTTTACGCTAAAGTATTTTTAGTAATTTCAACTATTTATTTTACGGCTTTGGTGATACAGGGGTCATTCTTAATGAATTGGGACAAAATTTAAGCTTTAGTGTAAAGAGCGAGGTACTGACGAGGGGGCGAACCCCCTCATATATGTAATAAAAACAATAAAATACAAAACTTCTTTACGTAAGCTAATTTATAAGTTACGTATATCTTTTACTAAAAAAAAGATTCGTAAAAAATTAAAAGTTCTAGTTGCCTTTATCTTAATTAACCAAAAAATCAGAGGGCAACTAGGCTTCTTCCCCCGCTCTTTTTTTCTCAAAATCATTCGATCAAAATTATGAGAAAGCCATTTAGCAAAAAAAAAAAAAAAAAAAAAAATGCAAATTTTGTTTTAATTATTCCTCTGCGGAGAGCCAAAATCAAAACATGCATTGATTGAAAAACGTTCAGAAATTAAATAAAAAAAAAACAAGTTTTTTTAACTGAAAGTAAGGAGCAAAATTAAAACTTAAAACGAACAGAAATTACTTCGTATATGAAAGGGGCTGCTTCCTCACCAACGCCCCGCTCTTTACGCTAGAGTTTTTTACTGTTTTAAAAAGAAGAGTTGAGAGGAAGAGTCAAACTTTAGCGTCAAGAGCAGGGCGTTGATGAAAAAGCAGCCCCTTTCATATACGAAGTAATTTCTGTTCGTTTTAAGTTTTAATTTTGCTCCTTAGTTTCAGTTAAAAAAACTGATCTAGAAATTGAAAGCAAAAAACTCTTACTTGAGATACCATTAGATATATCCCTGGGAGGTAGATCCCTTCTTCGTTCTTTTGATGAAATCTTCCGAACAAAAATCATTTTAGTTAAAGATAATTTGTTAGATAAAATTAAATAATTTAATTAATTGAACACTTTCCTTATCATTTTGACAACGTCTCTATAGAAACAACTAATATTCTAATTATGAATCAAATTGCTTTTCGAGCCCATTGTATTTTACTCTTTCTTACTTAATTGAAATTTCTCCTTTTTCCTGTTTTTATAGCCCTTTAAATTACATTTTATGCTTACTGTTCTGTTCTACAGCTTATTCTTACTGTTCCATCAGAAGAAACGTCAAAATATACAATGCTTGTATGTGGGAAAATTAGTAGGGATTTTTTCAACATTTTTTTTCCAATGAAGAAAGAAAAATAATGCAAAATCTAGGAGGGGACGGGGGTATTTATTTCGATTTTTTATATGGAGAAAAAAACAATAAAGGGCTGCTCAAAGCTTTACACTTTTTTCAAATAAGTGAAATTGAAACTTCAAAAAATAAAATCCAGTGACTGAGGTGGATTGCTGCCAAAATGGGGATACCTAGGGTCTCCAAGCCAAACAAGAGGCTCTCTAGCGGTGTAAAAAACAATCAGAAGAAATATAATCTCTTTATATCTCAATGACACAAAATATTCACTAAGTATCAATAATCTTTAACTTTAAAACTTAATCACATCTAGGCTAAGTTGAGATTGCTAAGACACGTTTTACGGATGAACGATGATCCATTACGAAAGTTTGTCCTTATCTGCGAAAGGGGTGGGAAGAGGTCATAAGGAAAACACTTAAGAGAAATTAGAACTTCCGAGGAGGGTGTAAAGAGGGAGGCTCTGAATAGACTGAGATTGAGGAGGGGCGTTCGTAGTTTTGCCATCCTTGGGTGGATTGGTGCTGTAGTAAGTTGTTGGTAGTAGTAGTTAATCTCATAAATTTTACTTCAGCCAAAAATGAAATACAATTAGTACAAAAAATAAATATAATAAGCAGTAAATCACATTTATATACAAAATAAATTCAAGATCAGTATTTAAATGAGACTAGGGTTAACAACTTAAATTGCAAACACATAATCGCCTGCTTGTCATTGCACACAAAACAAAAAACAAGATAGTTGAAACATGTTCCAAAAAGGACTTAAAGCAGTTTGTAAAAAACAACTAAAATTGACTTGACATGCAATAACAACAGAGATGAAGCTGAATATGAACTTAATAAACTTAACGAATATAAACTCGACAATAAGCCCTGAGCATCCTTAAGGTATAAAACCCCTAAATATATGGTTATTGTATCTTTCAACTATGTTTAACAAAATAGCAATCTCAAAAATACGAGGGGAGAAGAACTTTTCACGTCCATTTGAAAGAGCCCTCTCCCATATTTTATCACCATCGGTTCTATACGATTACTCTTGAGAAAAACAAACAAATGAACACTGATCAGTGACCTTTGCCCTGGCAACAAACTCAAAAATTTAATAGTTTATAGAAGCTTGAAACATAACTATTGTAAAGTTTTCTGATACGCTGAATCTGATGTTGTGATTTTCTTAAGAACTTTTAAGGTTCTTGAAAATACAGCAAATTTTCTGTGGCTCGTAGTTTTTGATGGGTAATACAAAACTTGCTTAATTGTATTTATTTGGTCAAATCTTTTGATGTATCTATTGATATATAATTTTAAATTTTAGAGTTTTGGTTACTATTCAGGATTGTTAGTTTTTGATGGTTAACACTAAACTTGATTAATTTATTTATTTGGCCAAATGTTTTGATATTTCTATTTATATGTAATTTCCAATTTTAGAGTTTAGGTTACTATTAAGCTTTGTCACTCCTTGCATACAGTTCGCGCCTACGAACTGTTTGATATATTTCTTTTCGCATAATTCATACATTTGTGATGGTTTTTACCTGTGATGGCTTATATTTTGTTTGACTAATTACTCCTTCCCTCCTTAACAAATAATTAAATGTGTGATACATGTAAACGATATCATTAAGTAAATGTTTTCGGAATAATAGTGTTTATTTTATCGTATTGTTTATTTGAAATAAAATTCGGTGCTTCCGTATTCTATGGATACGCTAAATCTGATGTTGCAACTTTCAATCAGATTCCTTAACTTTTAGGGTGTGTTTACCTTCCTTGAAAATCTAGCAAATTTTCTGAGGCTCTTGATTTTTGATGGGCAACATTAAACTTGTATAATTATATTTATTTGGTCATCTATTGATACATAATTTCGTAAAGTTAACTTTCGTATTAGTTAAGTAAGTGTATAATGCATGTAAACGAATAATAGAGTCAAAAGCTTATATAGAGGTTGCCTATTTTTCAAAAGTCAGAGGGAGGGGATTTCTTTTATTGACTTTTTTTGAAACTAGGGGGGAGGGATTATTGATATCTTTGAACCAATAGAGTCAAAAGCTTATGAAGAGCTTAACTCACTTGAAAGAAATAAAATTTTCCAGAGTGGTCCTTTTTTTATTGAGGTTCTTTTAAATTATGCGTCGGTTAAAATAACCATACAATCGCAGCAGTTCTTGAAAATGCAGGGAGGGGGATTTTTTCAGCAATTTAACGGGTACCTGTATATTATATGGTACACACTCGAGAAGTGAAGTTAGATTAATGCTAATGAACTGTACAGAAATACGATGAAAATAAAATATTTTAGTAACAAAATCTTGAAAATTCTTTTCTTTCGTTGCATCTAGTGTTACCAACAGTTTGTTGTTCAGGAGTTTCGGTTACTATTTAGCCGAGTCGTTCCGCATACATAGTTTGTTATTACGAGTTTTTTTTATCAACAAAATTATTAACTTTGAAGAATAAAGTGACTGATGTTTATTATTACACGATCAATAAACTGGAGTCAGGAGTCTGGTTCCTTGGTGCCTTGGTTGGGGCAGATTTGACAGATCGAAAATCAAATACTGACGAACACATTTATTTATTAAAAAAAAGATACATCGTTTAGAAATTTCACTTATATTATGCATATATACTAGAAAAAATACATTTCTATTTACATTATTTATATCAGGAAAAATATGTAACTATTTGAAATATGCAAATTCGTCTTCATCTATTATTAAGGTTAAACATATTGTGTGACACTGGTTTGAATCTATGGACTATGTGGAATCGTGGATTATAGTGGATAATGCAGACTGGTATGCTCAAATGAAGGCGGGGTGCTGCTTGTTCTCCTTAGATTGTACAAAATAACTTTTTGGGGTATTTCATCGGAAAATGCCTTTTGGTATTTTCATTAAAAAAAACAACAAAAAACAAAGATTAAGTTGCTCTTGGTGCTTAAGCCCTTTTAGAATAGCTTTTTGTTTAAATTACAAATCTCCTGTGTTTCAGAAGTTACTATTAAGAATTGGGGCAAACAGTCAACCTTCAGTGAAGAGAAAAAAACATCGGGGAGGAATTAGCCTCTCCACATACAGAATAATTTCTGTTCGTCCAAAAAACTTTTTTTTCATTTAATTTTTGATTAGTTAGTACAAATAATGCCGGTAAATCAGGCTTTATTTTCATGACAAAATTCCTCCCTTAACAGTGAACTTCTTCGTGGAGAGTTCATCCCACTTGGAACATTCATTTTCTTATTGACAAAATGGCTATCTAAAACTTTTGATCGGATGACCTCTAAGAAATAAACATAGCAGGGGGGGCTAGCTGCCCTCCAATGTTTTTGGTTGCTATGAAAGGGCGCAAGAACATCAAATGAGTCCTCTCCCGATCTTCTAAAATCATTGGTTTGATACGATCTTCCCTCTGCAAAAACAATAAATAAACAAAATTTTTAATCTTTTGGCAAAAAAAAACAAATTAAACATTTTAGCATACATGAGCTTGAAAAACCTAAAGTACAATTTTCTGATACGCTTAATGTGATATTTGGGATATTCATTAAGATTCCTTACCTTTTAGGGGGTGTTTTTCCCTTTTTTTAATCTTTCAGATTTTGACTAGGCAGCAATAAACTTGTTGTCAAAACATTAAACTTGATTAATTTTATTTATTTGGTCAAATCTCTTAATGTACCTATTGACATAATTTTCCGTTTTAAAATCTTCGGTTACTATTAAGCCACGTCACTCCTTGCTTATAGTTCGTTATTACGAACTGTTTGATATATTCCATTTGCATAATTCGTGCTTTTGTGACGATTTCTACTTATGATATTTCATTGCATTTGACTAGTTACTCCTTCCATCCTGATGTAACAGTTAAGTGAATAATGCAAGTGAACCATATAATTAAATAAATTTCTTCAGAATGACAGTAGATTTTGTGGATAAGAGATTAAAACCTCTACAGTAAGGTTCTCTGACATGCTTACCCTAATGGGGTGATCACTAAGATTACTTATCTTTTTGAAATTGGTTACTTCTCTTTCGAAAATCCGGCAAATTTTGTCGGAATCGTGGTTTTTGATGGGTAATATCAATCTTAATAAATTATATACACTTGGAATCAGCATAAAAAGCTAATTATTTTGATGAATTAGTTATTACTTTTTTAGAATTTCGGTTAATATTTTCCCACATTCCCCCTGTCTTTGATTTCGTTATTTGATTTTGATCTAAGATGCCTTGGAGGCAAAAAATAGTTATTTTAACATGGTACTTTTGTTGTTTATTATGAGTTAAATTATTGATTTCACGGTTATTTTCAACAAATAACCCAATGTCTATGATTGTATGCAGTGTTTATTCTTTTCATTTATATGCTGGATGTCACATTTCATCATAATTCGACTTAATGAGTTGGCCTATCCCATTAATACTATCAAGAAATTTCCCCTGGGCAACTAAAATTTACTAGCAAGGACAATGTACTGTTTTACAAGCCATCTGTTTTAAACCTCTCCGGATTTGTTTCGGTATTCCGTATTGGTATTCGATTCCTCTCTCCTTGCAAGTAAATTCACTTCAAATTACAGGAACAACTTTTTTAGTTTTATATTCCCCTCCCCAAAAACAAAATACATAATTAAAATCAATTTCAAGCACTTCTCATATACCACCATCTCCACTAGAAAGAGAAATAAGTGGACAGAAATTCTTATTCTATTGTTCGACATCGACTGTATTAGGCACACCTTCTCTTGCCACCTTCTCTCATTGTAAAAGTATAAAACCTACTGCCTCACTGGGGCTTTACTGAAAACGAATTATATTACAAATATTTTCTTTTCTACTTATTGCAACATTAAAAATAAACATAACTATTATAGTAAAATTAAATTTTGAAGCTATTTTCATTATATTATGTCAAATATTCAGTTTTTTCCAAGACTGTCAAAGGCCGTTTAGTTCTTTCTGAGTCTGTTCAAGACAAATGAAGCTTCACTACAAACAAGAGTTGGATACAGCCACCTTCCCTAACTCAGAACTGCAAAATTCTAAAGCCTGTGCTTTAGAAATTATGTGCCATTGGTGCTTCACTGAAAAAAAATTACATTACACATATCTTTTTTTCCGGTAGTTACAGCATTGAAAATGAAATAAAAGTTACACTGAAAAAAAAAATCTCAAACAGATGATTTTTCAATAAATAATAACATTGTATCAAATCAACCATTCAGTTTGATTTTATTTGTACTTTCCGAAGCTATTCAAATCACATACGTTTCAAACCGTTCGTGGTAACGAACTATAGCAAGGAGCGACTCGGCTCCATAGTAATCGAAACTCTAAAAAATGGAATTTCGATGCCAATAGTTACATAAAAAAATTGTATTTTAATGCTGATTTTAAATATATAACTTTCATCAAGATTAATTTTACCTATCAAAAGTTACAAGCCTGAGAAAATTTGCCTCATTTTAGAAAATAGGGAAAAACACCCCATAGAATTCATACAATCTTAACGAAAATCACACCATCTGATTCAGCGTATCAGAGAACTTGATTGTAGAAGTTTCAGGCTCCTATCTACAAAAATGTGGAATTTCACATTTTTTGTCAATTAAAAGTTCTAGTGCCCTTTTTAAGTGACCAAAAAAATTGGAGGGCACCTTGGCCCCCTCCGACGTTCATTTTTCTTCCAAAGTCTCCGGATCAAAATTCTGAGATAGCCATTTTATTCACCATAGTCGAAAAACCTAATAACTATGTCTTTGGGGACGACTTATTCCCCCGCAGTCCCCGTGGGAGGGGTTGCAAGTTACAAACTTTGACCTGTGTATTACATATAGTAATTTTTACGGGGAACTGTACCGACGTTTTCAGGGGGGATTTTTTTGGTTTGCGAGGGAGAGTTACGGTGGGGGGGGGGTACCTGGGAGAATATTTCCATGGAAAAACTTATCATGGGGGAAGAGAATTTCAATAAAGGGGGCGCAGGATTTTCTAGCATTATTTAAAAAAAATAATGAAAAAATAAATATGAAAAGTTTTTTTTCTACTGAAAGTGAGGAGCAGAATTAAAACTTAAAACGAGGAGAAATTATTGCGTATATGAGGTTTTACATCCTCGTAATACCTTGCTCTTTAAACTAAAGCATTTTTAGTAATTTCAACTATTTATTCTACGGCCTTTGTGATTCAAGGGTCATTCTTAAGGAATTGGGGCAGAATTTAATCTTTAGCGTAAAGAGCGGGGTATCGACGAGGGGTGAACTCCCTCATATATGCAGTAAAAACATACGAATATAGAAGTTTGTTACGTAAGTTAATTCGTAAATTACGTATATTTTTTACAAATGAAAATGTTAGTAAAAAAATTAAAAATTCTAGTTGCCCTTTAAAGTAATCAAAACATTAGAGGGCAACAAGCCTTCCTCCCTCTCTGGTTTTTTCTCAAAATCTTCCGATTAAAACTATGAGAAAGCCATTTAGCCAAAAAAACAATTAATATGCAAATTTTGCTTTAACTATTTATGTGCGGAGAGCCAAGATCAAAACATGTATTAATTTAAAAACGTCCAGAAATCAAATAAAAAAACAAGTTTTTTAAAACAAACATTGAGGAGGAAAAGCCCATTTCATATACGGAGTAATTTCAATTCGTTTTAAATTTTTAATGTCGCTCCTCACTTTCATTTAAAAAAACTTGTTTTTTTTATTTAATTCAGTAAAGCGCCAATGACACAGTAGGTTTTAGACTTTTACAGTGAGAGAGAAGGAGGCAAAACCCAAACTCTTGTTTGTAGTGATTTTCGTTCGTGACTCTATGAGTCTTGATAACAATGAATACACTAAATCAATCGAATTTTGATGTTATTCAAAATATTCAAAACTCATGAGGTTTAATACTACCCATCAAAAGTTACAAGCCTGAGAAAATTTATCATATTTTTGAAAATAGGGGGAACCCCCTGAAATGAAAAGTTATATCTATACAAATTACACCATCAGATTTAATATATCAGGGAACCCTGCTGTAGAAGTTTTATTCTGAATTTATAGAATTCTGAATTTTTTTGCCAGGAGCAAGATCACGGAGGCGTGTTTATTTAGTTGTTTGGTTTCGCCACAGGTAATCGTATCGAACCAGTAAACGAGTAAAATAGAGATGTCTCATATACTCGGGAATCAAAAGTTCTAGTGCCATTTTCTAAATGACAGAAAATGCTGGAGGGTGGCTAAGACCCCTCCTACAGCACTTTTTTCCAAGGTTGTTAGATCAACATTCTAGATAGCCCTTTTTATTCAGACTAGTCTTAAGACCTAATAGCTATGTCTTTGATGATGACTTGACGCCCAGAGCCACCGGGGGATGGGCTGAGTTTCAGGGGTCATTATTAAATGATTGGAACGAAAAATCAGACTTTGGCGTAAAGAGCGAGATATAAAAAAAGAAGGTGACTCCCTTCATTTACATAATAATTTCTGTTCGTTCTTATTTTGAACTTTACTCTCAGTTGTAAAAACCTTTTTTTTTTAGTCAATGATAGAATTAAGAGTATGATAAACTACTAAATTATGACAGCTGTATAATAACAATTGTTGATTTCCTATTATGGGGTATTTTAGCAGTCATTTACCCTACACATAATTGTAAATGACCTATATTTAAAAAAAAAAGAAAAGGTCAAGATAGATATGATGACTTTTATTTGAAAAAAAAAATTATATGATTTACGACTATCCTTTAAGCAACATTATTAATCAATGAACTCAGGGGGTACCAATGCCTCCTAAGGTTTAGATATTTTAGAAAACGAAGAGAATTTACTTCGTATATGAAAGGGGCTGCTTCCTCATCAACGCCATATACAACGCCGTATATTTCACATACGAAGTAATTTCTGTTCGTTTTAAGTTTTAATGTCGCTCCTTACTTTCAGCTAAAAAAACTTGTTTTTTTATTTAATTCAACAGAAGGAAGAACTTGCTCTTGTATGGCGCTCAGACACAATAATTAAGATTACAAATGAACTATGCTGGAAAAAGACAAGAGATCCTTACAAATATACAATTGAATTCCAAACGGATGAGTAGCCTATGTTATCAAATTAAATTTGTCCTCATTGCTTGAAACAGCTTAGAAAAGGAAATTTATTTTATTTTGTGTAGAAAAGAAAATGTTTGTATGAATTTTTAATTACCCTTTACGCAGACTGATTTCAGTAGGTTGAAATAAACATGATTACTAGTTTTTAAACGTTATCTTAACTTTTTGTATGCTTGTACTAATAAATGACTTATGCCTTTGTTTTGAATAATAAATAACAAACTGAACTATTATCTTTTTAATAAAAGATTTTGTCCTGTTATTTCAAGTAAAGGATATTTTTCATTATATCCTGTTTTATAATTGCATTACATAAAATAATTTTTTTTAAAGGTTTGTGATCCAAACTTGGTTAAGGAGTTGATAAACAATTGACATTGGCCTTTTTTAAGAAAAAGGACAATATGGCTATCTTAAAATTTTGATTCGATGCGTTTGGGATACTGGAGGGAGTGGGGGGGGATGATTGTGCTAAAATCACTTATAACTTTTCAAAAGGGTACTAGACCTTTAAATTTCAAATTAAATTTTGCCCCTTTTGAATCCTCCGCGACAATTGCTTCTAAAAATAAATATTGTGGTCTAAAGAAAAAAAAAATAATAAAGAACACATTATGCCCAAACCGCTCTTCACTTAGGCAGCACTATTAGGCTGCCAATGATTTTTGGTTTCAGTTACTTATTGATGGTTATTTGTCGCAGTTTTCCGCTTGGAAGTTCATTTGAGTTTATTTCTGCTCATTTTTTGTTCTAATGGAGCTCCTTACTTTTCTTGGAAAAATTTGTTTTTGGAAAACTGTTCATCGAATTAATTTCTGCTCGTTTTTTTTATTGACATAGTTTTTTTTTAATGAAAAATAAAAGTTTGATTGGATATGATAATGGGTGCGGGAGTCTGGTTGCCTTCCAATCAAATTTCGACTATTAAAAAGGGCACTGTAACTTCTGATTTCCAGTCCAATGAGCCTCCTCCGAAGTTTACGCGGTCACCCTTTTTATAAAGAACCTTTTACGTTCCTGGGACATAACTAGCAACCCTTGCCCTAAGGGGTATTATCCTAAAAGACGTAATCGATGGATCTTTCAACTATGCAAAATAAAATGGCTATCCGATAATTTTCATTGAATGTCTTTGGAGAAATGATGGGCAATGAGGGATGGTTCCCCCAATTACTTTCGTCTGTTAAAACGGGCACTCGAACTTCGGATTTCCAATCCTTTTGGGTTCCCTCCGGATTTTTGTATGACCACCTTTTCCATAGCAACCTTGTATGTTCCTGGGTCATATGGGGGGCTATCATCCCTTAGGGAGCTACGCAACAACGGGCAACTTGCATAACTTACAGTCCTTGCCTCGCAGGCTGGAGGGGGGTTGTCAAACCTGGATGCATGGTACTCAATCTGAGGACTTTTTTGAACAGAAGGGCTGTATCAAAATTCAGATCGCATGCGTTTGGAAAAAAACAGCGTTGGGGGTGGCTTAATTCCCTCTAATCCCTTTTCACTATGTCTTAACAACAGGCAACTTGTATAATTTACAGTTCTTGCCCCGCAGGCAAGTTTATGCAACCACCCCTTCCAAATGAAGTAACTCTGAGATTTTAATAAGTAAATGTTAATGCATTAAATGCTTACAACTCCTTCATGACATCACTATAGTATTGCCCTTGACTTAAGAGGGTGATTAAAACTTCCAATTTCCCTTCTAATGAACATCCAGAATAACCCAAGGGAAATCTAGCGTGAATGCTCCATTGGTGAATTTCCTAGGGTGGAGATAACATCTATACCCATTTTAAGAGTAACCGAAAATCTAAAAATATTTGTTTAGATAAAAATATGCTATCCAAAAGAACTTTTTTGTGGTGAATCTATGTATCAGAATGTCTAAGAAAAATGTAAAGTTTTGGAATTATTTTTTCGCGAAAAGTGATGATGTATGCACGAGGATTGGCTGAGGATGTAACATTAGAAGCAAATAGAAGTTGATAGAATAAACTAAATTTTATTCAAACGAAAGAAAACGTAAGATGAGTTCTAAAACGAATAGAAATAGTCTTATACGAGGGACATTGATCATTTCAAAAAAAAGAAGAAGCAAAACACTGCGGCAAAACTGTGCGTAAGTGTGGTGAGGAAAAACAGCACAAATATGACTCTTCCATGTACTTATCGTTTGAGGAGTGTGCACCCTGTCACGTCATCTACACGCTTCCTCCCTCTCTCCTTTTTTCTCAAAATCTTCCGATTAAAACTATGAGAAAGCCATTTAGCCAAAACAAAAATAATTAATATATAAATTTCGTTTTAATTATTTATGTTGGGAGAGCCAAGATCAAAACATGCATTAATTCTAAAACGTCCAGAAATTAAATAAAAAAAAGTTTTTTTTAAATGAGAGTAAGGAGCGACATTAAAACTTAAAACGAACAGAAATTATTCCGTATATGAAAGAGGCTTTTCTTCCTCAACGCCCCGCTCTTTACACTAAAGTTTTTTACTGTTTTAAAAAGTAGAGCTTAGAGAAAGAGTCAAACTTTAGCGTAAAGAGCGGGGCGTTAAGGAGGAAAAGCTCCTTTCATATACGGAGTAATTTCTGTTCGTTTAAAGTTATATCTATGCAAATTACACCATCAGATTTAATATATCAGGAAACCCTACTATAGAAGTTTTAAGCTTCTATATGAAAAAAGTGGAATTCTGAATTTTTTTTTTGCCAGGAGCAAGATCACGAAGGCGTGTTTATTTAGTTTTTTGGTTTCGCCACAGGTAATCGTATCGAACCCAGTGATCGAGTAAAATCGAGAGATAGCTCATATAATCGAGAATCAAAAGTTCTAGTGCCATTTTCTTATTGACAGAAAATGCTGGAGGGCGGCTAAGCCCCCTCCTACAGCTCTTTTTTCCCAAAGTTGTCAGATCAACATTTTAGATTGCCCTTTTTCTTCAGACTAGTCGTAAGACCTAATAGCTATGTCTTTGATGATAACTTGACGCCCAGAGCCACTGGGGGATGGGCAGAGTTTAAGGGGTCATTCTTACATGATTGGAACGAAAAATCAAACTTTGGCGTAAAGAGCGAGATATTAAAAAAGAAGGTGACTCCCTTCATTTACATAATAATTTCTGTTCGTTCTTATTTTGAACCTTACTCTCATTTGCAAAAACTTTTTTTTAGTCAATGATAGAATTAAGAGTATGATAAACTTGCACTACTAAATTATGACCGCTGAATAATAACAATTGTTGATTTTTTACGCTACATTCAACTAATTATGCATTTATTCCTGATCTAATTATTAAGTGCATAATTCATGTTAAAAATCTCCGTAAGTCAATGTCGTAAGGATTATTATGTAAATAAAAGATTAAAACTTGTACGACGGATATCAGTAAGCTTATATAATCTATTTGAGATCTTACAATTTTGAAGAAACAAATCCAAAAAAAGTTATTTTTTTCGGATTTGCTATTTTGTATGGCTCAAGAGTTTTCAAACAGATTGTTTTTTTTTATTAATTTAGATAGTATGTAGAAGTGTATTTTTATGTCTATTTTAAGAAAAAACCTTGCTCTGGTGTCAATTCATGAAAATGAAGAGAGAAAAAGATTCTTAAATGTTTGCAAAAAGTGAGAAGGAGGGGCAGAAAATATCCTCTGATACTTTATCCATCACCATTAATCTAATTTTGGAGTTTTTTTGGATACTTTTTATAAACTTGCTGATTCATATCAGAAGTGCAACTTCAATACTATTCTTTGGCTGTCTTTTCAAAAACTTGTTTTTAGGTATTTCATTAAAGACTACTCTATCATGGATACTGCCCTGACAAGTATTTCTTTTGTAATTGCACGATAATCATTTTTCTCATATTACTTGAAAAACTGATTTGCGATGTTTAATTTGCTGAAATTGGCTTATCTTAGCCAGTTTCCAGGTATTTGTAGGCTTTTAGTATTACAGATCCCATATCCTTCTGGAAGATTCTTAACCGTGTAAAATATCCCTCAGAATATACCCCTCGTAAAATTTATATCCCGAAAAATCCCCCCCCCCCCGTAGACAATTTCCCCACACACAAAATTGAGCAGCCACAGAGAAAGTATAAAAAAGGTATCTCAAAATGTTGATCAGACGCCATAAGGAGTATCAAACGAACCAGATATGGAGACAAGTTTTAGGACAGAAGCTGGTTGATCTCCAATTACTTTCGATTTACAAAAATGGACCAGAACTATCCATTTTTGATCGAATAAGCATCCTCCCGAATCTTACGGTCATGAAGGGGAGACTGAGGATGAGAAAGGGCCAGCTCAACCTCAGCCCCCCAATGATGATAAAATTCTTCTTATTTTGATATTTAATGTTGCTCTTTACTTTTATATTAACATCACAGACCAAAAATATTCTAAGAAACCAAGAGGGACTAAATATCAACTTCTAGCTTTATTCTCCCTCCCCTTCCCTAGAGCTAATAATGTGTTTACCTGAAGGCTAAATGAGAGTTAAGATATTTTGGCATTAAAATATGCATAGAAATTCAAATATAATAATACAAACAGATATAAATAGAAATGGAGGAAATACTATTTATAGCTCCTGACACCAGCTGGAAAATCATCCTAAATTAACTCACTTTGAATTAGAAACTATGGATATACATTTTAGATAGAACTATGGACCTTTGAAAATGGTTTTTCTTGACTATCGAACCATTTCCAAAACTATTGAGTACTTATTCGAGGGGTAGATTTAAAAGTCTTTTATGTAGTTCCCGAAAAAGACGGTTCCATTTATACCGTTCCTATTATGGGGTATTTTAGCGGTCATTTATCCTACACATAATTCTAAATGGCCTATATTTGATAAAAAAGAGAAGATCAAGATAGTTATGATAACTTTTATTTGAAAAAAATTATATGATTTACGACTATCCCTTAAGCAACATTTTTAATCAATGAATTCAGGGGGTACCATTGCCTCCCAAGGTTTAGATTTTTGGTTTTCACTATAAAAATGGTACAAAAAAATTACCCATTTCTGCCCCCTAAAATTAGAAAATTGCCACTTTTGTCCATTCACTAAATTATCAAAATTGCCTCCCCCTATATTTTTGTGGATTGGTGCAATTGTATTGCTATTTTATCCGACGCACAATTCTAAAAGACCTGCATAAAAAAGAAAGACAAATGGAAAAACTCCGGATAATTTGAATCGTTTAAAGTAAAAATCTTACTTGACGTCTAAAAAACCCTTTATGAAAAATTTTGACTCCGTGGCTTAAAGTTTTCAAATACTCTCCCCCTAGATTAAAAAAAGAAAAATAGTTAGAAAAATGGGCAAACTTTTTTTAATCTTCATTATTAAAAATCTTCCCCTACCCTACATTTCTATGGGTTGGTGCCACTACTTTTCCTTGCAAAACTTATTATGGAGAAAAAGTCTTTTTAGTCAATAAGGGTAAGCAATAGCCTTAAGCCTTAGCAAGGCTTAGTAATAGCCTTGTAAAACAAAGATGACCACTTGGTATGATTAAACATAAAAAAAAACTAATTTTTTTAAATGAAAGTAAGGAGCGACATTAAAACTTAAAACGAACAGAAATTACTCCGTATATGAAAGGGGCTTTCCCTCCTCAACGCCCCGCTCTTTACGCTAAAGTTTGACTCTTTCTCTTAACTCTACATTTTAAAAGAGTAAAAAACTTTAGCATAAAGAGCAGGGCGTTGAGGAGGAAAAGCCCCTTTCATATGCGGAGTAATTTTAATGTCGCTCCTTACTTTCATTAATTTTTTTTCGGTTTAATTTCTGGATGTGTTTGAATTAATGCATGTTTTGATCTCGGCTCTCTGCACATAAATAATTAAAATGAATTTTGCATATTATTTTTTTGGGGGCTAAATGACGTTTTCAAAGTTTTAATCGGAAGATTTTGAGAAAAAAGGAGCGAGGTAGGAGGCCTAGTCGTCCTCCGATTTTTTGATTACTTAAAAAGGCAACTATAACTTATTATTTTTTACGAACATTTTCATAAGTAAAAAATATACGTAACTTACGAATCAAATTACGTAGCGAACTTCTATATTCGTATGTTTTTATTGCGTACTAGCTGTTGGGGTGGCGCTTCGCGCCACCCCAACACCTAGTTGGTAGGGCGCTTCCCCCCCCCCCTTGCGCGTAAGTCGTTACGCGCCATTGTAGTTGTGTCCCCTTGTCCCACCTGTGAATAGAGATATATATATATATATATATATATATATATATATATATATATATATATATATATATATATATATATATATATATGTTTTTAACTATATAAAACATGCGAATATACAACATTCTTCGCTGTCCCATTGTCTCTGCATATAAATAGATTGTCAGGTTTACTGACTCTTGAACATGCAACATATAATTGTCCATGGGAAAAACAATCCGTATTCAGATCTATACCTCATTATTCTAATGATGTGTCCCTGTGTCTCGGTCGTCATTTATATTCCCTGTGTCCCGGTCGTCATTTGTGTCTCGGTATCCCAGTTTGTAATTTCTCTTTGAGTGTCCCGGTCGTCATTTATATTCCCTGTGTCCCGGTCGTCATTTGTGTCCCGGTCTGTAATTTCTATTCGAACAATCCCTGTGTCCCGGTTGTCATTTATATATTCCGCCTGTAACCCCGGCGTCCCCGTTGTAGCTTTGTCCCTATGTCCCGGTCGTCATTTATATTCCCTGTGTCCCGGTCGTGATTTGTGTCCGGGTGTCCCAGTCTGTAATTTCTCTTTGAGGTTCCCGGTCGTCATTTATATTCCCTGTGTCCCGGTCGTCATTTGTGTCCCGGTAGGTAATTTCATCAGTTGACAAACATGACGTAAGTCGACAAACAACTTCATGACGCATACAACTGAATCCTTATAATGACGTCAATCGACAAACATGACGTCACTCGACACACACACACACACAGACAACTTATTTTTATATATAGATGAGGGGGCTCATTCCTCGTCAATACCTCACTCTTTACATTGAAGCTTAAATTTTGTCTCAATTCCTTAAGAATGACCCCGAATCACAAAGGCCGTAGAATAAATAGTTGAAATTACTAAAAATACTTTAGCATAAATAGCGAGGTATTACGAGGAGGTAAACCCGTCATATGCGTAAAAATTTCTGTTCGTTTTAAGTTTTAATGCTGCTTCAGTAGAAAAAACTTTCTATATTTTAAATAATGCTAGGATATCCTGCGCCCCCTCCATTGAAAGTCTCTTCCCCCATGAGAAGTTCCTCCCAGGTCACCCCCCCTCAACTCTCCCCCCCCCCCAAACCAAAAAAAAACCTGATAACGTCTGTACACTTCTCAGTAACCATTACTAAATGTAAACACAGGTCAAAGTTTGTAACTTGCAGCCCCTCCCATGGGGACCGCGGGGGAGTAAGTCGTCTCCAAAGACATATTTATTAGGTTTTTCGACTATGGTGAATAAAATGGCTATCTCAGAATTTTGATCCGGTGATTTTGGGGGAAAAATAGTGTGGGAGGGGGCCTAGGTGCCCTCCAAATTTTGTGGTCACTTAAAAAGGGCCCTAGAAATTTTAATTTCTGTTAGAATGAGCCCTTTCGCAACATTCTAGGACCACTGAGTCAATATGATCACCCCTGGGAAAAAAAAACAAAAAAGCAAATAAACACCCATCCGGGATTTGTCTTCTGGCAAAAAATGTTAAATTCCACATTTTAATAGATAGGGACTTGAAACGTCTACGATAAGGTTCTCTGATACGATGAATCTGATGGTGTGATTTTCGTTAAGATTGTATGACTTTTAGGGGGGTGTATCCCCCTATTTTCTGAAATAAGGCAAATTTTCTCAGGCTCGTAACTTTTGATGGTTAAGACTAATCTTGATAAAATATATATATTTAAAATCAGCATTAAAATGCAATTCTTTTGATGTAACTATTGGTATCAAAATTAAATTTTTTAGTGTTTCGGTTACTATCGAGCCGGGTCACAACGGAGATGCGGGAAGAAGGCAGACTATTTTTCAAAATGCAGGAGGAGGAGATAACTTTTATATATTTTCTTAATGGAAAGGGATGGGTAATTGACACCTTTGAGCCCATTGACTGGGCGAACAGAATAAAATATTAAAAGCAGACCTTACAACCATTAATAACAAATATGGTTGGGCCCATCTCCTTTTAGAAAGGCGCAATGTTGAACTTCAATATGAATATGAGCGGCGGAAATTAGGTGAGATGTGTGCCGATTATGGTGTAAAGGCTTTGCGTGATCTGTCTGAAGAGATGGAGAAAATGAAAGAGGATCTGACAAAAACCAGACATAATCTCAAACTAATGACTCTGAAATGGGATATGGATATAGCAGAAATATGGGACAACAAAAGTCATCAAAACATCTATTCAGAAGAATCATTGGCAAGACAGGAATCAGTAGTTTCTACAGAAAGTGGCTTTTTTGGCACTTCTTCAGAAGGTAAAAGATTTATTTTATTCATGTATTTAAATTAATTTATATAGAAATTATTAGTGTCAAAGCTTATTCCCCCGATTTGTTTAAATTAATGCTTATTCCCCCATTAAAAAATTTGCTTATGTAGTTGAATATAACTAAGTTGTAACTGAATTTGAAAAAATAAGTTTTTCTTTCGATTGAAATTAGGGAGCAGAATTAAATCTTAAGATAAACAGAGATTATTCTGCAGTTTAGGGAGGTTAGCGTCTCCTCAATACTTCTCTCTTGCTTGGAAGTTTTTTAGTACTTATTTTTTTTAAATTTTAGTATGAAAAATATCGTTATACTTCCCAATAACAAGTACTATACTGTACGTAAGCAATAAAAAAAAAATCAGAGCTTCCACCCCTCTCCCTAGGAACTGAGTGGTCATGTTACCCCTAAGTATGGCTATTGGATCTTTTAACTATGTTGAACAAAATATTAGTGTCGAAATTTTAATCGGACGATTTTGGGGGAAAATGACGCTGGAGGGGGGTAGTTGCACTCTATAATCTTTTTGTTCACAAGAGGGCAGAAGGACTTTTCATGTCCGTTTGAAAGAGGACTCTCCTCATGTTCAATCACCATCGGTTCTATACGATTACTCTCGAGAAAAACAAACAAATGCAAACTGATCAGTGACCTTTGTCCTGGCAACAACTACAAAATTTAACAGTTAATAGAAGCTTGAAACATAACTGCAGTACAGTTTTCTGATAGCTGAATCTGATATTGTGATTTTGATAAAAATAAATCCTTAACTTTTAAAGTGTATTATTTCTTGAAAGTCCAGCAAATTTTTTGAGCCGATTATTTAGCCAAATCTATTGGTACATTATTTCCAATTTTAGAGTTTTGGTTACTATTCAGCCTTGTTACTCCTTGCTTACTGTTCGCTACTCCGAACTGTTTGATCTATTCCTTATCGCATAGTTCATGTCTTTGTGTTGATTTTTACCCGTGATGATTTTTATTAGGTTTGACTAATTATTCCTTCCATCCTGATCAAATAGTTAAGTCTATAATGAATGTAAACGATATCATTAAGTAAGTGTAAATCAAATATATTGCTAAAATAAAAATTAATGAAATGTGTAAGAAAAGGTTCATCTTTGAGCCAATAGAGTCAAAAGCATATAGACCTTGACTCAAACTTCATATGTGGTTTTTATTTGAAACAAATAAAATTTTCCAAAGTGTTCCTTTTTTCATTGAGGTCCTTTAATATTCGTCGGTTAAAATAAACATTCCATTGGACCAGTTCTTGAAAATGCAGGGAGGGGGATTTTTTTCTTGCAATTCAGCGGGTTCCTGTGTATTATATGGTACACACACGAGAAGTGAAGTTATATTAATGCTAATGAATTATAAAAAAAATAGGATGAAAATAAAATACTTTAATAAAAAAAATATGAAAATTACAACAAAGAAGGGGGCACACAGAAAGCATTACATAAATATCATCTCTATATATTAAATGTTTACCTGGTATGTTAGTGGGATTTTCATTCAAGCTCGTAACTTTTAATGGTTAGCATTAAATCAAATAGGCTTTATGAACTTGGAAACAGCTTAAAAATTCTTTTCTTTCGTTGCATCTAGTGTTATCAACAATTTGTTATTCAGGAGTTTTGGTTACTATTTAGAAGAGTCGTTCTATATTTATAGATTATTATCAATTTTTTTAATCTCCAAAAATTAATAACTTTGAAGAATAAAGTGACTAATGTTTATTATTACAGGTTCGATAAGCTGGAGTCAGGAGTCTGGTTCCTTGGTGCCTTGGTTGGGGCAGTATTGACAGATCAAATCAAATACTGACGAACACATTTACTTATTGACAAGAACATACATTGTTTAGAAATTGTTCTTATATTATGCATATATATATAAGAAAAATTTATTTCTATTCACATTATTTATACTAGAAAAAATACATAACTATTTGAAATATGTGTATTCGTCTTCATCTATTATTAAGGTTAAACATATTGTGTGACACTCGACACTGGTTTGGATTTGTGGAATCGTTTACTATACATGTGGATCATGTACACGGGTGGGAGTTTAGTTCAGGGGCTTCAAAGGTGGGTGGGGCGGTGTTTGCCCTCCTTAAATTTTATGAAATAACTTTTTTGGGGTATTTTCTTCGGAAAAAGCCTTTTAGTATTTTCATAAAAAAAAAGAAGAATAAATTCTCTTCATGCTAAAAGCTGTTAAACACTTTTAGAAAAGCTTTTTGTTTAAATTAAAATACCTTTTGTCCCATGTCCTGAAGAGTGAATCCAGAAACACAGAAGATGTTTAATCTAAATAAAATAAAAAATCTAAAAGTGTAAGTTATTGAGCAGAGAACATCACCTTCATATATAGAATAGTTGATGTCTGTTTTGAGTTTTAATATTGCTCCTAACTTTTAGTCGAAAAAACTAAAAGTGAGCAATTTATTCTTTGTTGTTTCATTATTTTTCAATGAACATAATAAAAGACGAAATCTGATCAAAACGCTCCGAAAAGGTATTTCATAAAATCTAAGTAGAACAAACACTGCCCCGCCCTGTATTTGAAGCCCCTGAATTAAACTTCAAATTAGTGTATATAGTCACACAATATGTTTAATCTTAACAATAGATGAATTGTTAACCCATATGTTAGTGGGATAGCTAATGCTATCCCCCTAACTTACTACATAAATATTTAATATGTAGAGATGGTATTCTGGTTGTCTTAAGTTAGGTATTTGATGTAATGTGTTCTTTGCATCCCCTCCTCCATAATTCTTTGTTGTTGTTATTATAATTTTGCTTCAATTGTATTTTCATCAAATTTTTGCATATTTAATTAGGAGTAACCCATTTTCGCTTAGCGAGTGCATACCGTATAATACAGAAATACCCGTTGAGTTGCAGAAAAAATCCCCCTCCCTACATTTTCATAAACTGGTGCAAATGCATGGTTGTTTTGTCTTAGGTACAATTTTAAAATACCTCAATGAAAAAAGGAATTTACTTTACTAGTTTTAATTATCAAGCAGTACGTGGTAATGAATTGTAAGTAAGGAGAGACCCGCCTAAATAGTAACCGAAACTCTAAAAATTTGAATTTTGATACTAAGATCAATTTCTTTGCTTGGTTTATAAGGTGTTGATCTCCCTCGCCAATTTCCCACATCTCAGAAAATAAGCCATTCTCCCTTGGGATCCTAATAAAAGGCTTTGGTTTTAGGCCATAAAGATGGTCCAGGCTTATTGTCGATTTCGGATTCGTGAAGTTCATTAGATGCCACTAAGTTCATATTCAACTTCATTTCTCTTGTTATTGCATGTCAAATCAATTTTAATTGTTTTTTTTTTACATATTTTTTCGTCCTTTTTGAACAAAATCCTTTTTTGACCCTATTTCAACTATTTTTGTTTACTTATGTGTAATCACAAGCAGCTTATATGTGAATTAAATAAGAGTATCTGGAGCTTCTTTTTTAATTTTCTTCTTTTTAAAAAAATATGCAATTGCACCAATCCGCAAAAATGCAGGGAAGGAGAAATGTTGATAGTTTAATTATGTACTATAAAAGTGATAGTATGAAAAATCTACTTGTTAAAGCGGGGTTATTATATTTTTACCATTTTTACAGTGTAAGTAAAATCAATTTCAAAATATTAGGAGGCAATAGGTGCCCAGAGGCACCATTTGGGGGTGGGGGCAGGGGTGGGCAAATTCCCACCCCAGATTTTCCAGGGGGCCCAAGCTTCCACCACAAAGGGCCCTTTGCCAGGCATAATAATCAATTATGTCCAACATAATCCATTATGTCCAATTGATTTGAAATTACTGCACGCCTATTAACCAAAGAGCATAATTACTTGACGACCCTTGGGGTAATTATGCTATATGCTATTAATCATTGTAAACTTTGAAAGTAGGTTAGATACATAATAAAATTCTTGAGTTCTGTCAAATGCCCATTTTTCTAGATGATTACACGACACGAAGTGATTCGGGAGGGGGGGGCAAGATAGAGTACATGCCCACCCCAAGATTGGTCCAAATGGCCCCTCAGTAGGTGCCCCCTGAATTCATGGATTAAAAAGTGTAAAGGGTAGTTATGAATAGATGAAGGTTTTTCTTTCTAAACACCACATCACTATCTGGAGTTTTCCATTTTTCTTGCATTGGGATTCTTTTGAATTAAATGTAGAATAAACAACCGCTAAAATATCTAATAATAATCGATCCATATTTTATTTTCTATTTCGGTGGACCTTAAAGACTTCTTTAAAGCAAGTTGATTGATTTATAAATTGCAACATCAAGGGAGTTCTTTAGTTAGGCATTTCTTAATTTTTCTTCTTTTTCAAGTAGCAAAAAGAATACTTTAAAATTGTGACCACCCCTCCAATAAGTATTTCTCTACTTCTAGAAAAAGTTCCAGAGTCAAGGAAAACCATTTGCATAGGTCCATATTTCTAGGGAAAGGTGTATACATAGTTCATCCTTCAAAGTGAGTTGATGACAATGTTTTGCCAGGGGTCCTGACAAAAAGTAAATGTTTCCTTTTCTCTATCAAACAGTTCGTGGTAACAAACTGTAGTAAGGAGCGACCCGGCTCAATAGTAACCAAACCTCTAAACAATGGAATTTTGATATCAATAGCTGCATCAAAAGAATCGCATTTTTATACTGATTTTAAACATATAAGTTTCATTAAGTTTAGTCTTACCCATCGAAAGTTAAGAGCCTGAGAAAATTTGCCTTATTTAAGAAAATAGGGGGTAACACCCCCTAAAAGTCATAGAATCTTAACTAAACTGACACCATCAGATTCAGCGTATCAGACAACCCTACTGTAGAAGTTTCAAGCTCCTATGTACAAAAATGTGGAATTTTGTATTTTTTGCCAGAAGACAAATCACGGGTGCGTGTTTGTTTGTTTTTTTTTTTGCTTTTTTTTGTTTGTTTTTCGCAGGGGTAATCGTATTGACCAAGTGGTCCTAGAATGTCGCAAGAGGGTTCATTATAGCAGAAATGAAAAGTTCTAGTGCCCTTTTTAAGTGACCGAAAAAATTGGAGGGCATCTAGGCCCCCTCCCACGCTCATTTTTTCCCAAAGTCAAAGAATAAAAATTTTGAGATAGCCATTTTGTTCAACATAGTCGAAAACCATAATAACTATGTTTTTGGGGACGACTTACTCCTGCACAATCCCTGGGGGAGGGGCTGCAAGTTACAAACTTTGACCAGGGCTTACGTATAGTAATGGTTATTGGGAAGTGTACAGACGTTTTCAGGGGGGTTTTATTTTATTTGGGGATGTGGCTGAGGGGAGGGGGCTATGTTGGAGGATCTCTCCTTGGAGGAATCTGTCATGGGGGAAGAAAAATTCAATCGTCTGATCAAAACTAAGAGAAAGCCATTTAGCAAAAAAAAGAATTAATATACAAATTTCATTTTAATAATTTATGCGCGGAGAGCCAAAACCAAACATGCATTAATTTAAAAACGTTCAGAAATTAAATAAAAAAAACCAATTTTTTTAGCTTAAAGTAGGGAGCGACATTAAAACTTAAAACGAACAGAAATTACTCCGTATATGAAATGGGTTGTCCCTTCCGCAATCCCCCGCTCTTTACGCTAAAGTTTGACTCTTTGCCACAATTCTACTTTTTAAAACAATTAAAAACTTTAGCGCAAAGAGCGAGGGATTGCGGAGGGGACAACTAATTTCATATACGGAGTAATTTCTGTTCGTTTTAAGTTTTAATGTCGCTCCTTACTTTCAGCTAAAAAAATTTGTTTTTTTTATTTAATAGTATGTAGAAGTGTATGCTTATGTCTATTTTAAGAAAAAACCTTGCACTGGTGTCAATTCATGAAAATGAAGAGAGAAAAAGATTCTTAAATATGTACAAAAGCTGAGAAGGAGGGGCAGAAAATATTTTCTGATGCTTTATCCATCACCATTAATCTAATTCTGGAGTTTTCTTAGAAACTTTTTATAAGCTTGCTGATTAATATCAGAAGTGCAACTTCAATGCTGTTCTTTGGGTGTCTTTTTAAAAACTTTTTCAGGTATTTCAATAAAGACTACCGTATCATGGATACTGCCCTGACAAGTATTTCTTTTGTAATTGCACAATAATCATTTTTCTCATATTACTTGAAAAGCTGATTTACGATGTTTAATTGGCTGAAATTGGCTTTTCTTAGCTAGATTTCACAATTCTTAGTTAACAACACAGACCAAAAATATTCTAAGAAACCAAGAGGGACTAAATATCAACTTCTAACTTTATTCTCTCTCCCCTTCTCTAGAGCTAATAATGTGTTTACCTGAAGGCTAAATGAGAGTTAAGATGTTTTGGCATTAAAATATGCATAGAAATTCAAATATAATAATACAAACAGATATAAATAGAAATGGAGGAAATACTATTTATAGCTCCTGACACCAGCTGGAAAATCATCCTATATTAACTCACTTTGAATTAGGAACTATGGATGGATTTTAAATAGAACTATGGACCTTTGAAAATGGTTTTTTCTTGACTATCGAACCATTTCCAAAACTATTGAGTACTTATTGGAGGGGTAGATTTAAAAGTCTTTTATGTAGTTCCCGGAAAAAAACGGTTCCTTTTATACCGTTCCTATTATGGGGTATCTAGCGGTCATTTACCCTAAACACAATTCTAAATGACCTATATTTGATAAAAAAGAAAAGATCTAGGTATTTATGATGACTTTTATTTGAAAAAAAAATGATTTACGACTATCCTTTACGCAACATTTTTAATCAATGACTTCAGGGGGTACCAATGCCTCCCAAGGTTTAGATTTTTTGTTTTCACTATAAAAATGGTAAAAAAAGGACTCACTTCTGACCCCCTAAAATTAGAAAATTGCCACTTTTGTGCATTCACTAAATTATCAAAATCGCCTCCCCCTATATTTTTGTGGATTGGTGCAATTGTATTGTTATTTTATCCGACGCACAATTCTAAAAGACCTTATCAAAAAGAAAGACAAATGGAAAAACTTCGGATAATTTCATTCGTTTAAAGTAAAAATCTTATTTGACGTCTAAAAACCCGTTATGAAAAATTTTGACTCCGTGGGCTCAAAGTTTTCAAACACCCTCCCCCCTAGATTAAAAAAAGAAAAATAGTTAGAAAAATGGGGCTTCAAGTAAATACATAATTAGTTCTAATCAAGTTCTCAATTTAATATCATAGTATTTTTTTTTTCCTCTCTTCCTCAGCTTTTGGAGAAATCTAAGAGTCGTTGTCTTTCCTTTATTTTTTTTTTCTGTTTTAGCAGGAGCCAGTCACTGGTGACCGGTGCCAAAATCCTACGACAGAAAACCCTAAATATTTCACGTTAAAAGCGTATACTTTTACGCCAAACAAAATAACAAATCCAAAAACTTTTCATAACAATATTTTCAAAATAACCATCTTACTTATTCAGGTCATACCAGTTTGTCATCTTTTATTTACATAATGATTCTTCAGATATTGGATTAATTGAGATATAAGCATGCATTATGTACTTAATAATTAGACCAGTCTTGAATGTATAATTAATTATATGCAATATAAAGAAGTAACAATTGTCATAATTCAGCAGTCATAATTTAGTAGTGCAGGTATATCATAGTAATAAAAAATAATTCTATTGCTGAAATGGAGAGCATGAAATGGGACCTATTGGTAAGTTTTCGATTTTAAACTCTAAGTTAATGTCAGAAAAATTTCCTTGTCGGTTTTACATTATATTAAATAAAAATTTTTTTTTTTTAGCTGAAATTAAGGAGTGACATTAAAACGAACAGAAATTACATCGTATATGAAAGAGGCTGCTTCCTCATCAATGCCCTGCTCTTTACGCTAAAGTTTGACTCTTTCTCTCTGCTCTGCTTTTTAAAACAGTAAAGAACTTTAGCGTAAAGAGCAGGCCGTTGATGAGGAAGCAGCCCCTTTCATATACGAAGTAATTTCTGTTCGTTTTAAGTTTTAATGTCGCTCCTTACTTTCAGCTAAAAAAACTTGTTTTTTTAAAATTAATTTCTGAACGTTTTTGAATCAATGCATGTTTTGATTTTGGCTCTCCGCACAAAAATAATTAACACGAAATTCGCGAGTTTATTTTTTTTTTGGCTAAATGGCTTTCTCATGCTTTTGAAGAATGATTTTGAGATAAAAACGAACAGTCGAGGAAGCCTAGTTGCCCTGCGATTTTTTGGTTTCATGTTTTTATTACATATGTGAGGGGTTCACCCCCTCGTCAGTACCTCACTCTTTACACTAAAGATTAAATTTTTTCCCAATTCATTAAGAATGGCCCCTGAATCACAAAAGCCGTAGAATAAATAGTTGAAATCACTAAAAATACTTTAGCGTAAAGAGCAAGGTATTAGGAGGAGGTGAGCCCCTCATATGAGTAATAATTTCTGTTCGTTTTAAGTTTTAATGCTGCTCCTTACTTCCAGTTGGAAAAAACTTTTCATATTTATTTTTTCATATTTTTGTTTCTCAAATAATGCTAGAAAATCTTGAGCTCCCTTCATGGAAATTTTCTTCCCCTATGACAAATTCCTCCATGGAAAGTTCGACCAACATATCCCCCTCTTGTCAACGCCTCCCCCCAACATAAAAACCCCCTGAAACATCCGTACACTTCCCGATAAGCATTACTATATGTAAGCACTGGTCAAAGTTTGTAACTTGTAGCCCCTCGCACGGGGACTGTGGGGGAGTAAGTCGTCCCCAAAGACATAGTTATAAGGTTTTTCGGCTACGCTGAATAAAATGGCTATCTCAGAATTTTGATCCGTTGACATTAGGAAAATAATCAGCGTGGGAGGGGGCCTAGGTGCCCTCTAATTATTTTGGTCATTTAAAAAGGGCACTAGAACTTTTCATTTCCGTTAGAATGAGCCCTCTCGTAAGATCCTAGGACCACTGGATCGATACGATCACCCCTGGGAAAAAAAACAACAAACAAATAAACACGTATCCGTGATCTGCCTTCTGGCAAAAAATACAAAATTATACATTTTTGTAGATAGGAAATTGAAACTCCTACAATAGGGTTCTCTGATAAGCTGAATCTGATGGTGTGATTTTCGTTAAGATTCTATGTGTTATAGGGGGTGTTTCCCCCTATTTTCAATATAAGGCAAATTTTCTCAGGCTCATAACTTTTGATGGGTAAGACTAAATTTGATGAAACTTATATATTTAAAATCAGCATTAAAATGCAATTCTTTTGATGTAGCTATTGGTATCGAAATTTATTCTTTTGAGTTTTGGTTACTATTTAGCCGGGTCGCTCCTTACTACAGTTCGTTACCACGAAATGTTTGATAAATATATTCGTCTCTCAAAGCCAATTTTCCCCTCAGGCCTCAACAATGCTGACTGTTATTGCTCCTTCACTGGGTAAGGTGGGTAAGCGATTTCGACAAATCGGTATCGAAACTCTTCCATCCCCTAATTTGTGGAAGTGTAACACAAGTCGTCCTGATTTGATATATATTTACGCGTTTTCATTTTTGTATATGACAACTCTTGCTGCAATTCATGATTCTGCAAGGGGAGTTAAAGAGAGGTTCTATTAATTTTAAAATGAATTTTAAAATAAAATTAATTTTAAAATTTTAAAACGACATAATTTACAAAAGTAATTGTACCATATTCTTTTTTTCTATCAAAATACAAAAAAAGGAAGTTCTAAAAATGTAAGAGCCTCTCACTCTTGTCTGCTAACGTACGCCTCTGATCATGCGTATGTTGACTCTTGTCACAAGTAAATTCAACTGAAGGAAGAACTTGCTCTTGTATGGTGCTCAGCCACAATAATTAATATTACAAACGAACTGTGCTTGGAAAAGACAAGAGATCCTTACAAATTTACAATTCAATTCCAAACGGATGATTAGCCTGTTATCAAATTAAATTTTTCCTCGTAGCTTGAAACAGCTTAGAAAAGAAAATTTATTTTTATTTTGTGTAGAAAAGAAAACGTTTGTATGAATTTTTAATTACCCTTTACGCAGACTGATTTCAGTGGGTTTTTATAAACATGATTACTAGTTTTTAAACGTTATCTTATTTTCTTGTATGCTTGTACTATAAATGACTTTATAGATTTTATAAATGACTAATAAATGACTTGTGCCTTTGTTTTAAATAATAAATAACAAACTGAACTATTATCTTTAAAAAAACAAAAAAAATTTATCCTGTTATATCAAGTGAAGGATATTTTTCATTATATCCCTATTTTATAATTGTATTATATAAAATTAATTTTTTTTCAAGGTTTGTAGATCCAAAATTGGTTAAGGATTTGATAAACAATTGACATTTGCATTTCTTAAGAAAAACGGATAATATGGCTATCATAAAATTTTGATTAGATGTGTTTGGGGTACTGGAGGGAAGGGGGGCTGATTGTGCTAAAATCATTTATAACTTTTCGAAAGGGTACTAGACCTTTAAATTTCGAATTGAATTTTGCCTCTTTTGAATCCTCCACGACAACTGCTTCTAAAAATAAATATTGTGGTCTAACGAAAGCAAAAAATAATAGTAAAGAACACATTATGCCCACACCGCTCTTCACTTGGGCAACACTATTATGCTGCCAATGATTTCGCTTCATTTTTAGTTTCAGTTACTTATTGATTGTTATTTGTCGTAGTTTTACGCTTGGAAGTTAATTTGAGTTTAATTCTGCTCATTTTTTGTTCCAATGGAGCTTTCTACTTTTCTTGGAACTTTTTGGAAAACTGCTCATCGAATTAATTTCTGCTCGGTTTCTTTATTGGTATAGTTTTTTTTAAATGAAAAATAAAAGTTTGATTGGATGTGATGATGGGCGTGGGAGGCTGGTTGCCTTCCAATCAAACTTCGACTATTAAAAAGGGCACTGTAACTTCTGATTTCCAGTCCAATGAGCCTCCTCAGAAGTTTACATGGTCATCCATTTTATAAGAACCTTTTTGCTCCTGGGACATAACTACCAACCCTTGCCCTGAGGGCTGAGGGGCATTATCCTAAAAGATGTAATCGATGGATCTTTCAACTATGCTAAATAAAATTGCTATCCGATAATTTTGATTGAAGGTCTTTGGAGAAATGATGGGCAATGCCCTCCAATTACTTCCGACTGTTAAAAAGGGCACTAGAACTTCGAATGTCCAATCCTTTGAGTTCCCTCCGAATTTTATGTGAACACCCTTTCCATAGCAACCTTATATGCCACTGGGTCATAAGCGGGGCTATCATCCCTTAGGGAGCTATGTCTTAACAACAGGCAACTTGCATAACTTACAGTCCTTGCCCCGCAGGCTGGAGAGGGGTTGTCAAACTCGGATGCATGGTACTCAATATGATGCCCTTTTTTGAAAAGAAGGACTGTATCAAAATTCTGATTGCCTGCGTTTGAAAAAAAAAACAGCGTTGGGGGTGGCTTATTACCCTCTAATCACTTTTCACTATATCTTAACAACAGGCAACTTGAAAAACTTACAGTTCATGCCCTGCAGGCAAGTTTATGCAACCACCCCTTCCAAATGAAGTGCCTCTGAGATTTAAATAAATTAATTTTAATGCATTAAATACTTACAACTCCTTCATGACATCATACTTTTAATTTCCCTTCTAATGAGCATCCAGAATTACCCAAGGGAAATCTAGCGCAAATATTCCATTGGTGAATTTCCCAGGGTGGAGGTAACGCCTATACCCATTTTAAGAGTAACCAAAAATCTAAAATATATGTTTAGATAAAAATAAGCAAATCAAAAGAACTTTTTTGTGGTGACTCTATGTATCAGAATGTCTAAGGAAAATGTAAAGTTTTGGAGTTATTTTTTCGCGAAAAGTGATGATGTACGCACGAGGATTGGCTGAGGGTGTAACATTAAAAACAAATAGAAATTGATAGAACAAAAACGAATAGAAATAGTCTTTTACGAGGGATATTGATCATTTGAAGAGTGTGCACCCTCTCACACCAGGTATAAAAAAAAACTATTTAGCTATATTATTAGCCTTTAACTTTGCTTGAAGGAGAGGCAAGGGATAAATAATTCAATCTTGTTGCATTAATAACACTATTTTGAATGTTTATTTTTCTATTTAAGGGTATCACTTGTATACATATTTTTTTTTGTTTCAGGAGACAGAGAATGGACCGACAAAAATCCACAACATAATAAAAGAGGAAAGTGAAAAAATTGACAGAAAGAAAAGAAGAGGAGTTGACAAAACTGAACACAGTTTTCGAAAATTATTCCAAAGGTATCAAAAACTGAAAAGTGAAAAAAGGAAATTATCAGATACATTAAGAAATTCATCAGCAAAGCAACAGAAGCTGAAAGTGGAAATAGCTCAGCTTAAATTAAACCGGTCAGACCTTAAAGAAGAGCTTGAAGACCTAAAGGAGAAACTGGACCTAAAAGGGAGTAAAATACCATTTTCAAAATCACCGGAGATCGTCACTTTAAACCAAGAGTTATCAGCGTTTAAAGCTCTTAGTATAGTGTTCAAAGAAGAGTTAGTCAGACTGGACGAACAGAATAAATTATTAAAATCAGACCTTAAAACCATTAATAAAAAATATGGTTGGGCCCATCACCTTTTAGAAAGGCGCAATTTTGAACTTCAATATGAATATGAGCGGCGGAAATTAGGTGAGATGTGTGCTGATTATGGTATAAAGGCTTTGCGTGATCTGTCTGAAGAGATGGAGAAAATGAAAGAGGATCTGACAAAAACCAGACATAATCTCAAACTAATGACTCTGAAATGGGATATGGACATAGCAGAAATATGGGACAACAAAAATCATCAAAACATCCATTCAGAAGAATCATTGGCAAGACAGGAATCAATAGTTTCTACCGAAATTGGCTTTTTTGGCACTTCTTCATCTTCTTCAGAAGGTAAAAGATTTATTTTATTCATGTATTTAAATTAATTTATATAGAAATTATTAGTGTCAAAGCTTATTCCCTCGATTTATTAAATGAATACTTATTCCCCCATTAAAAAATTTGTTTATGTAGTTGAATATAACTAAGTTGAAACTGAATTTGAAAAAATAAGTTTTTCTTTCGATTGAAATTAGGGAGCAGAATTAAATCTTAAGACGAACAGAGATTATTCTGCACTTTAGGGAGGTTAGCCTCTCCTCAATGCTTCTCTCTTGCGTGGAAGTTTTTTAGTACTTATTTTTTTTAAATTTTAGTATGAAAAATATCTTTATACTTCCCAATAACAAATACTATACTGTACGTGTACAAAAAAAAATCAGAGCTTCCACCCCTCTCCCCAGGAACTGAGTGGTCATGTTACCCCTAAGTATGGCTATTGGATCTTTTAACTATGTTGAACAAAATATTAGTGTCGAAATTTTAATCGGACAATTTTGGGGGAAAATGACGCTGGAGGGGGTTAGTTGCACTCTATAATCTTTTGGTTCACAAGAGGACAGAAGAACTTTTCATGTCCGTTTGAAAGAGGACTCTCCTCATGTTCAATCACCATCGGTTCTATACGATTACTCTTGAGAAAAACAAACAAATGAACACTGATCAGTGACCTTTGTCCTGGCAACAAATACAAAATTTAACAGTTAATAGAAGCTTGAAACATAACTGCAGTACAGTTCTCTGATAGCTGAATCTGATATTGTAATTTTGATAAAAAGAAATCTTTAACTTTTAATGTGTATTATTTCTTGAAAGTCCAGCAAATTTTTTGAGCCAATTATTTAGCCAAATCTATTGGTACATAATTTCCAATTTTAGAGTTTTGGTTACTATTCAGCCTTGTTACTCCTTGCTTACTGTTCGCTACTCCGAACTGTTTGATCTATTCCTTATCGCATAATTCATGCTTTTGTGTTGATTTTTACCCATGATGATTTTTATTAGGTTTGACTAATTATTCCTTCCATCCTGATCAAATAGTTAATTCTATAATGAATGTAAACGATATCATTAAGTAAGTGTAAATCAAATATATTGCTAAAATAAAAACTAATGGAATGCGTGAGAAAAGGATCATCTTTGAGCCAATAGAGTTAAAAGCATATAGAGCTTGACTCAAACTTCATATGCGGTTTTTATTTGAAACAAATAAAATTTTCCAAAGTGTTCCTTTTTTCATCGAGGTCCTTTATTATTCGTCGGTTAAAATAAACATACCATTGGACCAGTTCTTGAAAATGCAGAGAGCAATTTTTCTTGCAATTCAGCGGGTTCCTGTGTACTATTAAATAAAAAAAACTAGTTTTTTTAACTGAAAGTAAGGAGCGACCTTAAAACTTAAAACGAACAGAAATTACTCCGTATATGAAATGGGTTGTCCCCTCCGCAGTCCCTCGCTCTTTACGCTAAAGTTTGACTCTTTGCCACAATTCTACTTTTTAAAACAACTAAAAACTTTAGCGTAAAGAGCGTGGGACTGCGGAGGGGACAACCCATTTCATATACGGAGTAATTTCTGTTCGTTTTAAGTTTTAATGTCGCTCCTTACTTTCAGTTAAAAAAACTAGTTTTTTTTATTTAATTTCTGAACGTTTTTGAATTAATGCATGTTTGATTTTGGCTCTCCGCACATAAATTATTGAAATGAAATTAGTATATTAATTTTTTTTTGGCTAAATGGCTTTCTCTTAGTTTTGATCAGACGATTTTGAGAAATAAGGGGTGGGGAAGGAGGCCTAGCTGCCCTCCAATTTTTCGGTTACTTAAAAAGGCTACTAGAACTTTTAATATTCAACGAACGTTTTTATTAGTAAAAAATATACGTAACTTAAGAATTAACTTACGTAACAAACTTTTATATTCTTATATTTTTATTATGTGTACGAGGGGGTTTGTACCCTCGTTAATACTTCGCTCTTTACACTAAATCGTAAGTTTTGTTCCAATTCTTTAAGAATGACCCCTGAATCAAATAGGCCGTAGAATAAATAGTTGAAATCACTAAGAATATTTTAGCATACAGAGCGAGGTATTTATCTCCTCCTAAATACCTCGCTCTTTATGCTAAAGTATTTTTAAAACCCTTCATATGCGTAATAATCTCTGTTTGTTTTAAATTTCAATGCTATTCCTTACTTTCATTTGAAAAAACGTTTTCATGTTTATTTTTTCATTGTTTTTTTTTTTTTATAGTAATGCTAGAAAATCCTGCGCCCTTTTCATTGAATTTTTTTTCCCCATGGCATATTTCTCTAAGGAAAGATCCTCCCACGTAGCCCCCTCCCTCAACCCTACCCCCAAAACAAAAAAAATCCCCCTGAAAACGTCTGTACACTTCCCAATAACCATTATTATATGTAAACACTGGTTGAAGTTTGTAACTTGCAACCCCTCCCCCAGGGACTGTGGGGGAGTAAGTCATCCCCAAAAACATAGTTATTAAGATTTTCGACTATGCCAAACAAAATGGCTATCTCAAAATTTTGATCCGTTGACTTTGGGAAAAAAATGAGCGTGGGAGGGGGCCTAGATGCCCTCCAATTTTTTTGGTCACTTAAAAAGGGCACTAGAACTTTTCATTTCCGTTAGAATGAGCCCTCTTGCGACATTCTTACTACAGTTCGTTACCACGAACTGTTTGATATGATACACACACGAGAAGTGAAGTCATATTAATGCTAATGAAATATAAAAAAAATAGGATGAAAATAAAATACTTTAGTAAAAGAAAAAATATGAAAATCACAACAAAGAAGGGGGCGCACAGAACGTATTACATAAATACCTAACCTAACACAACTAAAATATCATCTCTATATATTAAATGTTTGCTTGGTATGTTAGTGGGATTTTCATTCAAGTTCGTAACTTTTAATGGTTAGCATTAAATCAAATAGGCTTTATGAACTTGGAAACAGCTTAAAAATTCTTTTCTTTCGTTGCATCTAGTGTTATCAACAATTTGTTATTCAGGAGTTTCGGTTACTATTTAGCTGAGTCGTTCTATATTTATAGATTATTATTCATTTTTTTAATCTCCAAAAATTGACAACTTTGAAGAATAAAGTGACTAATGTTTATTATTACAGGTTCGATAAGCTGGAGTCAGGAGTCTGGTTCCTTGGTGCCTTGGTTGGGGCAGTATTGACAGATCAAAAATCAAATACTGACGAACACATTTACTTATTGACAAGAACATACATTGTTTAGAAATTGTTGTTATATTATGCATATATATAAGAAATATTTATTTCTATTTACATTATTTATACTAGAAAAAATACATAACTCTTTGAAATATGTACATTCGTCTTCATCTATTATTAAGGTTAAACATATTGTGTGACACTCAACATTGGTTTGGATTTGTGGAATCGTTTACTATTGTGGATCATGTACACGGGTGGGAGTTTAGTTCAGGGGCTTCAAATGAGCGTGGGGCGGTGTTTGCCCTCCATGAATTTTATGAAATACCTTTTTGGGCTATTTTTGTCGGAAAATGCCTTTTAGTATTTTCATAAAAAAAGAAGAATAAATTCTCTTCATGCTAAAGTTTTTAAACACTTTTAGAAAAGGTTTTTGTTTAAATTAAACTTCACTGTATGTAGGTGTCACTATTGAAAAACTGGGACAAAAGGTCAAACTTTAGGGAAGAGAATAAGACAATGAGGAGGAATAAACTCATTTTCATACAAAATAATTTCTATTCGTCCAAAAAACTTTTTTTTTATTTAATTTTTGATTAGTCATTTCAAATAATGCGGGTAAATTAGGCTTCATTTTCATGACAAAATTCCTTCCGTGACAGTAAAGTAATTTGAAGACTTTTTTTTTAACATTAATGCTTGCTGTGTTTATAATGTTTTTGGAGTAAAATCGTTCAACCATTCTTTGAGGCAAAATTTTTTGGCAGCATTCTACAAGCTACAAAATATGTAGTTCATTCCAAATATATATGTAGTTTGAAATATGTAGTTCATTCCCCCCACATCTCGTTACCTTTGGTTTTGCATTGATCTTGAGAAAAACCGAAAAGCTATTCGGGGAATTGTTTTATTTTCACACATCAGAAATGCATCTTGAAAACTTTGCATAAGAACTTTGTCATTAAGCCTGTCAAACAGTCTGGAAACAACTTGTAAGTAGTGAACAATTCATTTAAAAGTAACCAAAAGATCTAAAAATGTGGGTTTTAATAACCATAATCAGTTGAATTTTTTTTTCATGGTGATTCTATATATTAGAAGTTCAAAACCTAAATGTAACTCTAAGGTGACTTAATGTGACTAATACGCTTATCAAACAGTTCGTGGTAACGAATCAAACAGTTCGTGGTAACGAACTGTAGTAAGGAGCGACCCGGCTCAATAGTAACCAAAACTCTAAAAAATTGAACTTTGATATCAATAGCTACATCAAAAGAATTGCATTTTAATGCTGATTTTAAATATATAAGTTTCATCAAGTTTAGTCTTACCCATCAAAAGTTACGAGCCTGAGAAAATTTGCCTTATTTAGGAAAATAGGGGGAAACACCCCCTAAAAGTGGTAGGATCTTAACGAAAATGACACCATGAGATTCAACGTATCAGAGAACCCTACTGTAGAAGTTTCAAGCTCCTACCTACAAAAATGTGGAATTTTGTATTTTTTGCCAGAAGACAAATCACGGGTGCGTGTTTATTTGTTTGTTTTTTTTTTGTTTTTTTTTTTTTTTCTTTTCCCCAGGGGTCATCGTATCGACCAAGTGGTCCTAGAATGTCGCAAGAGGGCTCATTCTAACGGAAATGAAAAGTTCTAGTGCCCTTTTTAAGTTACCAAAAAAATTGGAGGGCATCTAGGCCCCCTCCCACGCTCATTTTTTTCCCAAAGTCAACGGATCAAAATTTTGAGATAGCCATTTTGTTCAACATAGTCGAAAACCATAATAACTATGTCTTTGGGGATGACTTACTCCCCCACAGTCCCTGGGGGAGGGGCTGCAAGTTACAAACTTTGACCAGTGTTTACATATAGTAATGGTTATTGGGAAGTGTACAGACGTTTTTAGGGGGATTTTATTTTGTTTGGGGGTGGGGCTATGTTGGAGGATCTTTCCTTGGAGGAATCTGTCATGGGGGAAGAAAAATTCAATGACAAGGGCGCAGGATTCTCTAGCATTACTATAAGAAAACAATGAAAAATAAACATGAAAACGTTTTTTCAAATGAAAGGAAGAAGTAGCATTGAAACTTAAAACGAACAGAGATTATTACGCATATGAGGGGTTCTAAAAATACTTTAGCATAAAGAGCGAGGTATTTAGGAGGAGATAAATACCTTGCTCTTTATGCTAAAGTATTTTTAGTAATTTCAACTATTTATTCTACGGCCTTTCTGATTCAGGGGTCATTCTTAAAGAATTGGGACAAAACTTAAGATTTAGTGTAAAGAGCGAGGTATTAACGAGGGTACAAACCCCCTCGTATACATAATAAAAATATAAGGTTATGAAAGTTTGTTATGTAAGTTAATTCTTAAGTTACGTATATTTTTTACTAATAAAAACGTTCATTAAAAATTAAAAGTTCTAGTTGCCTTTTTAAGTAACCGAAAAATTGGAGGGCAACTAGGCCTCCTTCTCCACCCCTCATTTCTCAAAATCGTCTGATCAAAACTAAGAGAAAGCCATTTAGCCAAAAGATGAATTAATATACAAATTTCATTTTAATGCTTTATGTGCGGAGAGCCAAAACCAAACATGCATTAATTCAAAAACGTTCAGAAATTAAATAAAAAAAAAACTAATTTTTTTAGCTGAAAGTAAGGAGCGACATTAAAACTTAAAACGAACAGAAATTACTCCGTATATGAAATGAGTTGTCCCCTCCACAATCCCTCGCTCTTTACGCTAAAGTTTGACTCTTTGCCACAATTCTACTTTTTAAAACAATTAAAAGCTTTAGCGTAAAGAGCGAGGGATTGTGGAGGGGACAACTCATTTCATATACGGAGTAATTTCTGTTCGTTTTAAGTTTTAATGTCGCTCCTTACTTTCAGCTTAAAAAAATTAGTTTTTTTTTATTTAATTGTAGTAAGGAGCGACCCGGCTCAATAGTAACCAAAACTCTAAAAAATGGATTTTTGATATTAATAGCTACATAAAAAGAATCGCATTTCAATGTTGATTTTAAATATGTAAGTTTCATCAAGTTTAGTCTTACCCATCAAAAGTTACGAGCCTGAGAAAATTTGCATCGTTTAAGAAAATAGGGGGAAACACCACCTAAAAGTAGTAGAATCTTAACGAAAATGACAATATCAGATTCAGCGTATCAGAGAACCCTACTGTAGAAGTTTCAATCTCCTATCTACAAAAATGTGGAATTTTGTATTTTTTGCCAGAAGACAAATCACGAGTGCGTGTTTATTTGTTTGTTTTTTTGTTTTGTTTTTTTTCTTTTTCCCAGGGGTCATCGTATCGACCAAGTGGTCCTAAAATGTCGCAAGAGGTCTCATTCTAACGGAAATGAAAAGTTCTAGTGCCCTTTTTAAGTGACCAAAAAAAATGGAGGGCATCTAGGCCCCCTCCCACGCTCATTTTTTTCCAAAAGTCAATGAATCAATATTCTGAGATAGCCATTTTGTTCAACATAGTCAAAAACCATAACAACTATGTCTTTGGGGATGAATTACTCCCCCACAATCCCTGGGGGAGGGGCTGCAAGTTACAAACTTTGACCAGTGTTTACATATAGTAATGGTTATTGGGAAGTGTAAAGACGTTTTCAGGGGGATTTTATTTTGTTTGGGGGTGGGGCTGAGGAGAGGGGGCTATGTTGGAGGATCTTCTCTTGGAGGAATCTGTCATGGGGGAAGAAAAATTCAATGAAAAGGGCGCAGGATTTTCTAGCATTACTATAAGAAAACAATGAAAAATAAACATGAAAAGTTTTTTCAAATGAAAGGAAGAAGTAGCATTGAAACTTAAATCGAACAGAGATTATTACGCATATGAGGGGTTCTAAAAATACTTTAGCATAAAGAGCGAGGTATTTAGGAGGAGATAAATACCTTGCTCTTTATGCAAAAGTATTTTTAGTAATTTCAACTATTTATTCTACGGCCTTTCTGATTCAGGGGTCATTCTTAAAGAATTGGGACAAAACTTACGATTTAGTGTAAAGAACGAGGTATTACCGAAGGTACAAACCCACTCATATACAAAATAAAAATTAAAGAATATAAAAGTTTGTTACGTAAGTTTTTTCTTAAGTTACGTATATTTTTTACTAATAAAAAATTCGTTAAAAATTAAAATTTATAGTTGCCTTTTTTTGTAACCGAAAAATTGCATGGCAACTAGGCCTCCTTCCCCATCCCTTATTTCTCAAAATCGTGTGATCAAAACTAAGAGAAAGCCATTTAGCCAAAAAAGGAATTAATATGCAAATTTCATTTTAATAATTTATGTGTGGAGAGCCAAAATCGAACATGAATTAATTCAAAAACGTTCAGAAATTACATAAAAAAACTAGTTTTTTTTTAACTGAAAGTAAGGAGCGACATTAAAACTTAAAACGAACAGAAATTACTCCGTATATGAAATAAGTTTGACTCTTTGCCACACTTATACTTTTTAAAACAATTAAAAGCTTTAGCGTAAAGAGCGAGGGATTGCGGAGGGGACAACCCATTTCATATACGGAGTAATTTCTGTTCGTTTTAAGTTTTAATGTCGCTCCTTACTTTCAGCTAAAAAAATTAGTTTTTTTTATTTAATTATTTTAAGGAGTGGTTACCTTCTCGCGCGAGGTATAAAAAAACTGTTCTAGTTATGTTTTTAGCCTTTAACATTGCTCGAAAGAGGGCCAAGGAATAAATAAGTCATTCTTGATACATTAGTACAATTACGTTGAATTTATTTTTATCTTAGCGCATCTCTTGTATGACTTATGGTTTTGTTTCAGGAGACAAAAAAAGGGGCCGACTGAAGTACAATACATAATAAAAGGGGAAAGTTAGAAAAACTACGAAAAGAAAAGGAGTTGACAACAATGGACAAAGTTTTCGAACATTTTTTCAAAGGTATCACAGATCGAAAGACGAAAAAAAAAATCAGGCATATTAAGAAATTCATCAAAAGAACAACGAAAGCAGAAAGAATAAATAGCTCAGTTTAAATTAAACAGGCAAAGCTAAAAGAGGAGCTTAAAAACATAAAAGAGAAACTGGATGCATAAGTTAATTACCTGTCCTACGAAAAGCATAATGAAGGTCAAGATTTTGGCCCAATAGGGGATAAAATAGCATCTTCAAAATCACTGGAGATAGTCTCTTTAAACCAAGAGTTATTAGCGTTTAAAGCTCTCATCACAGCGTTCAAAGAAGAGCTAGCTAGTCTGGATGAAGAGAATGAAAACTTAAAAACAGATTTTACCACCATCAATAGCGAATATGTTATGGCTTATCACCTTTTAGAAAGTCGCAATGCTGAACGACAGTATGAATGTCAGCGGCAGAAATTAGGTGAAATGTGTGCTGTTTATGGTATCAAGGCTTTGTTTTATCTGTCTAAAGAGATGGAGAAAGTAAAAGATGAATTGGCAAGAGCCCAACTTCAACTCAAACTAACGGCTATGAAATGGGATACGAAAATATTGAAAATATGGGATAACAAAATTTATCAAAACCTTTAATCAATAGTTTCTACTTCGGGTGGCTCTTTTGGTGCTGCTTCATCTTATTCAGAAGGTATGGGGTCGTTCCATTTTTATTTCTATCAAGTTTTTTTAACGTTAAATGTCTTATGAACTTGAATCAATCCGTCCCTCTGTGACTTAGACGCCATTACACTTTCATCTTTCGCCGAGATTATGCATGGAATGATCACTTTCATTGTGATCACGATATTACACTTTCATCTTTCGCCGAGATTTTTGAGAATGATCTTGTAAATAATAGGTTTTTATAGAAAAAAACTATAAAAATAATAATAAATTTATAATAAATAAGTTTTTATTTCTAATAGTAATAATTTACCAATTTAATAATCCCTATTAATCTAATAAATCCTACGAAATTAGTATTTTATTTAAGTAGGCGGGATAATTTAAGACTAAAAGGTCATGTTTATCTTTAACATAAGGCAAGGGCGGATACATTATTTTTTTTTAGCGGGGGGGCACATAATAGGTTGATTCGATAAACTCAGAGACAAAGAAATAAAAGCAATTTAAAGGAAACATCGACAATTATGTGTCAGAGGTAGGTAGTGGAAATGGTTTTAAGTTTTACTCAAATCTGGTGAGGGTTAAAGTTCTAATGAATCTATCGAAATTAAAATGATATAAAAATATTGATACAAAAATAGTAAGTTATAAAAACCACCCATCCATAAAAAGAATAAATAAAAAACTGTTTACATTTTATAAAAAAGTATGATATTGAATATTTTCTGCATAATTTTGTGCCTTTGCATTTCAGACCATCATAGCAAGTGAGTTAAAATTTATATCGTCAAAAAAATTGGTCGAGAACCATCTTTTGGGGCCATGCATTCTTTGCAACTATTTGTCTAAGTCAAACCATTTAGCATGTGGCCTAACTTCATGGCATCACTTAGTAATTTGAAGAATAGGAAATGTGGATTAATATACAACTTGTGTATATTCGTAAAAGATGTATTAAAAATTAAATACTGGTTCGTCTAGTTCGTTTAAATACTAGTTCGTTAGGTTCCATCCCAAAAATCTCAGCAAAAATCTCAGCTAAATTAAACAAAGCAAATATTAAAGATTGTTTGCTAAAATTTTGATTATTCACCATTGATGATGAAAAATTAAATTATTTGATCTTCTTATTTGTGTGTTTGTTTTTGTGTCTCTGTGTCTGGGATGGCCTCCCACGTCCCTCCTGCCCGATATTTATTTATTTACCTATCTTTTATGAGTTTTTTTTCTATTTTGTTTGTCTTTTACCTTATTATATTTTGAAATCATTATTACGATGAGATGTTGATGTTTTTTCTCATATTTTTGCACTGTCCTAACCTTACGAGCTCTGCTCTCTGTTGGGGCATAATATTGTTTTGTGTATTTTTTTTTGAGTTGAATAAAGAAAAAGTTGAAGTTGAAATTAGGGTTTAATGGAAAACTTATTATGGAGAAAAAGTTTTTTTTAGTCAATAAGGCTAAAAAATAGCCTTAAGCCTTAACAAGGCTTAGTAATAGCCTTGTAAAACAAAGATGACCACTTGGTATGATTAAACAAAAAAAAACCAATTTTTTTAAAAGTAAGGAGCGAGATTAAAAGTTAAAACGAACGGAAATTACTCCGTATACTAAAGGGGCTTTTCCTCCTCAGCGCCCCACTCTTTACGCTAAAGTTTGACTCTTTCTCTTAACTCTACCTTTTTAAACAGTAAAAAACTTTAGCGTAAAGAGTAGGGCGTTGAGAAGGAGAAGCCCCTTTCATATGCAAAGTAATTTCTGTTTGTTTTAAGTTTTTATGTCGCTCCTTACTTTCATTTAATTTTTTTTTTGTTTAATTTCTGGACGTTTTTGAATTAATGCATGTTTTGATCTCGGCTCTTCGCACATAAATAATTAAAACGAAATTTATATATTAATTTTTTTGGGCTTAATGACTTTTTCATAGTTTTAATCGGAAGATTTTGAGAAAAAAGGAGCGAGGTAGAAGGCCTAGTTGCCCTCCAATTTTTTAATAACTTAAAAAGGCAACTATAACTTATTATTTTTTACGAACGTTTCATAAGTAAAAAATATACGTAACTTACGAATCAAATTACGCAGCGAACTTCTATATTCGTATGTTTTTATTGCGTATATGAGGGGGCTCATTCCTCGTCGATAGTTGAAATTACTAATAGTTGAAAATAGTTGAAATTACTAGAATACTTTAGCGTAAAGAGCGAGGTATTACGAGGAGGTAAACCCCTCATATGCGTAATAATTTCTGTTCGTTTTAAGTTTTAATGCTGCTTCTCACTTTCAGTAGAAAAAACTTTTCATATTTATTTTTTCATCGTTTTTTTTTTAAATAATGCTACAAAATCCTGCGCCCCCTCCATTGAAAGCCTCTTCCCTCATGGAAAAGTCCTCCCACATGACCCCACCCCCCGTCAACTCCCTCCCCCCAAACCAAAAAAATCCCCCTGAAAACGTCTGTACATTTCTCAGTAACCTTTATTATATATAAACACAGGTCAAAGTTTGTAATTTGCAGCCCCCCCCCACAGGGACTGCGGGGGAGCAAGTCGTCTTCAAAGACATAGTTGTTAGGTTTTTTGGCTATGGTGAATAAAATGGCTACCTCAGAATTTTGATCCGGTGTTTTTGAAGAAAAATGAGCGTGGGAGGGGGCCTAGGTGCCCTCCAAATTTTGTGGTCACTTAAAAAGGGCACTAGAACTTTTAATTTCTGTTAGAACGAGCCCTTTCGTGACATTCTAGGACCACTGAATCAATATAATCACCCCTGGGGGAAAAAAAAAAAAACAAATAAACACGCATCCGTGATTTGTCTTCTGGCAAAAAATACGAAATTCCACTTTTTTATAGATAGAGGCTTGAAACGTCTACGACAAAGTTCTTTGATACGCTGAATCTGATGGTGTGATTTTCGTTAAGATTGTATGACTTTTAGGGGGGTGTTTTTTTTAAAAATAAATATTATGGTCTAACGAAAACAAAAAAAAAATAATAAAGAACACATTTAGCCCACACCGCTCTTTACTTAGGCAGCACTATTAGGCTGCCAGTGATTTTTGGTTTCAGTTACTTATTGATGGTTATTTGTCGTAGTTTTCCGCTTGGAAGTTATTTGAGTTTATTTCTACTCATTTTTTGTTCTAATGGAGCTCCTTAATTTTCTTGGAAAAATTTGTTTTTGGAAAACTGTTCATCGAATTAATTTCTGCTCGTTTTTTTTATTGACATTGTTTTTTTTTAATGAAAAATAAAAGTTTGATTGGATGTGATAATGGGTGCGTTAGTCTGGTTGCCTTCCAATCAAATTTCGACTATTAAAAAGGGCACTGTAACTTCTGATTTCCAGTCCAATGAGCCTCCTGCGAAGTTTACGCGGTCACCCTTTTTATAAAAACCTTTTATGCTCCTGGGACATAACTAGCAACCCTTGCCCTGAAGGGTATTATCCTAAAAGACGTAATCGATGGATCTTTCAACTATGCTAAATAAAATGGCTATCCGATAATTTTCATTGAATGTCTTTGGAGAAATGATGGACAACGAGGGATGGTTCCCCCAATTACTTTCGTCTATTAAAACGGGCACTCGAACTTCGGATTTCCAATCCTTTGAGTTCCCTCCGGATTTTTGTGTGACCACCCTTTCCATAGCAACCTTGTATGTTCCTGGGTCATAAGGTGGGCTATCATCCCTTAGGGAGCTACGTCTTAACAACGGGAAACTTGCATAACTTACAGTCCTTGCCCCGCAGGCTGGAGGGGGGTTGTCAAACCCGGATGCATGGTACTCAATCTGAGGACTTTTTTGAACAAAAGGGCTGTATCCAAATTCTGATCGCATGCGTTTGGAAAAAAACAGCGTTGGGGTGGCTTAATTCCCTCTAATCCCTTTTCACTATGTCTTAACAACAGGCAACTTGCATAACTTACAGTTCTTGCCCCGCAGGCAAGTTTATGCAACCACCCCTTCCAAATGAAGTACCTCTGAGATTTAAATAAGTAAATTTTAATGCATTAAATACTTACAACTCCTTCAGGCATCACTATAGTATTGCCCTTGACTTAAAAGGGTGATTAAAACTTTCAATTTCCCTTCTAATGAACATCCAGAATTACCCAAGGGAAATCCAGCGAGAATGCTCCATTGGTGAATTTCCTAGGGTGGAGGTAACATCTATACCCATTTTAAGAGTAACCGAAAATCTAAAAAAAATTGTTTAGATAAAAATAGGCAAGCCAAAAGAACTTTTTTTGTGGTGACTCTATGTATAAGAATGTCTAAGAAAAATGTAAAGTTTTGGAATTATTTTTTCGCGAAAAATGATGTATGTATGAGGATTGGCTGAGGATGTAAAATTAGAAACAAATAGAAGTTGATAGAATAAACTAAATTTTATTCAAACGAAAGAAAACGTAAGATGAGTTCTAAAACGAATAGAAATAGTCTTATACGAGGGACATTGATCATTTCAAAAAAAAGAAGAAGCAAAATATTGCGGCAAAACTTTGCGTAAGTGTGGTGAGGAAAAACAGCACAAATATGACTCTTCCATGTACTTATCGTTTGAGGAGTGTGCTCCCTGTCACGTCATCTACACGCTTCCTCCCTCTCTCCATTTTTCTCAAAATCTTCTGATTAAAACTATGAGAAAGCCATTTAGCCAAAAAAAATAAATAATTAATATATAAATTTCGTTTTAATTATTTATGTGCAGAGAGCCAAGATCAAAACATGCATTAATTTTAAAACGTCCAGAAATTAAATAAAAAACAAGTTTTTTTTTTTAATGAAAGTAAGGAGCGACATTAAAACTTAAAACGAACAGAAATTACTCCGTATATGAAAGAGGCTTTTCCTCCTCAACGCCCCACTCTTTACGCTAAAGTTTTTTTTACTGTTTTAAGAAGTAGAGCTAAGAGAACGAGTCAAACTTTAGCGTAAAGAACGGGGCGTTGAGGAAGAAAAGCCCCTTTCATATACGGAGTAATTGCTGTTCGTTTAAAGTTATATCTATGCAAATTACACCATCAGATTTAATATATCAGGGAACCCTACTGTAGAAGTTTTAAGCTTCTATATAAAAAAAGTGGAATTCTGATTTTTTCTTTGCCAGGAGCAAGATCACGGAGGCGTGTTTATTTAGTTTTTTGGTTTCGCCACAGGTAATCGTATGGAACCCAGTGATCGAGTAAAATCGAGAGATGTCTCGTATAATCGGGAATCACAAGTTCTAGTGCCATTTTCTTAATGACAGAAAATGCTGGAGGGCGGCTAAGCCCCCTCCTACAGCACTTTTTTCCCAAAGTTGTCAGATCAACATTTTAGATAGCCCTTTTTATTCAGACTAGACATAAGACCTAATAGCTATGTCTTTGATGATAACTTGACGCCCAGAGCCACCGGGGGATGGGCTGAGTTTAAGGGGTCATTCTTACATGATTGGAACGAAAAATCAAACTTTGGCGTAAAGAGCGAGATATTAAAAAAGAAGGTGACTCCCTTCATTTACATAATAATTTCTGTTCGTTCTTAATTTGAACCTTACTCTCAGTTGCAAAAACTTTTTTTTTTAGTCAATGATAGAATTAAGAGTATGATATACTTGCACTACTAAATTATGACCGCTAGATAATAACAATTGTTGATTCTTTACACTACATTCAACATTATTCAATATAATATAATTCAAATATAATACATTAAATACTTACAATTCCTTCATGACATCACTATAGTATTGCCCTTGACTTTAAAGGGTGATTAAAACTTTCAATTTACTTTCTAATGAAGATCCAGAATTACCTAGGGGAAATCTAGCGCGAATGCTTCATTGGTGAATTTACCAGGGTAGAGGTAACGCCTATACCCATTTTAAGAGTAACCAAAAATCTAAAAATATTTGTTTAGTTAAAAATAAGCAAATCAAAAGAAATTATTTTGTGGTGACTCTATGTATCAGAATTTCTAAGGAAAATGTAAAGTTTTGCAATTATTTTTTTCGCGAAAAGTGATGATGTATGCACGAGGATTGGCTGAGGATGTAACATTAGACGCAAAGAAACGTTGATAGAACAAACTAAGTTTTATTCAAATGAAAGAAATGGTACGATGAATTCTTAAAACGAATAGAAATAGTCTTTTACGAGGGACATTGATCATTTGAAAAAGAAGAAGAAGCAAAACAGTACGGTAAAACTATGTATAAGTTTGTTGCAGAATAAACACCTGCACAAATATGACTCTTCGATGCACTAATCGTTTGAAGAGTGTGCACCCTCTCACACCTGGTATAAAAAAAAAAAAAACTAATCTAGCTATATTATTAGCCTTTAACTTTGCTTGAAGGAGAGGCATGGGATACATAATTCATATCCCATTATTCATAATTCATAATTATGACATTATGACATAATTATACACATAATTCATATTACATAATTCAATATTGTTGCATTAATGGCATTGTTTTGAATGTTTTTTTTTTTATTTTAGGGTATCACTTGTATGCATACTTCTTTTGTTTCAGGAGACAGAGAATGGACCGGCAAAAGTCCATAACATAATAAAAGAGGAAAATGAAAAAATTACAGAAGGAAAAGAAGAGAAGTTGACAAAACTGAACACAGTTTTCAAAAATTATTCCAAAGGTATCAAAAACTAAAAAGCGAAGAAAGGAAATTATCAGATACATTAAGAAATTCATCAGAAAAGCAACAGAAGCTGAAAGTAGAAATAGCTCAGCTTAAATTAAACCGGTCAAACCTAAAAGAAGAGCTTGAAGACCTAAAGGAGATACAGGACGTAACAGGGAGTAAAATACCATTTTCAAAATCACCGGGGATCTTCACTTTAAACCAAGAGCTGGTTTCGGTAGTTTCTACCGAAAGTGGCTTTTTTGGTACTTCCTCGTCTTCTTCAGAAGGTAAAAAATTTATTCTGTTCATGTATTTAAATTAATTTATATATCAATTATTAGTGTCTAAACTTATTCCCCTGATTTGTTTAAATGAATACTTATTCCCCCATTAAAAAATTTGCTTATGTAGTTGAATATAACTAAGTTGAAACTGAATTTGAAAAAATACGTTTTTTTTTCGATTGAAATTAGGGAGCAGCATTAAATCTTAAGGTGAACAGAGATTATTCTGCATTTTAGGGAGGTTAGCCTCTCCTCAATGCTTCTCTCTTGCGTAGAAGTTTTTTAGTAAAAAATCCTTAACTTTTAAAGTGTATTATTTCTTGAAAATCCAGCAAATTTCCAGTGGCTCGTAGTTTTTGATGGGTATCACTGAACTTGCTTAATTTTATTTATTCAGCCAAATCTTTTGATGTATCTATTGGTATATAATTTCCAATTATAGAATTGTGGTTACTATTCAGCCAACTTACTCCTTGCCTACTGTTCGCTACTCCGAACTGTTTGATCTATTCCTTATCGCATAATTCATGCCTTTGTGTTGATTTTTACCCGTGATGATTTTTTTTTAGGTTTGACTAATTATTCCTTCCATCCTGATCAGATAGTTAAGTCTATAATGAATGTAAATGATATCGTTAAGTAAGTGTAAATCAAATATATTGCTAAAATAAAAATTAATGAAATGCGTAAGAAAATGTTCATCTTTGAACCATTAGAATCAAAAGCATATGGAGCTTCACTCAAACTTTATATGTGATTTTTATTTGAAACAAATAATATTTTCCAAGGTGTTCCTTTTTTCATTGAGGTCCTTTAAAATTATGCGTCGGTTAAAATAACCATACAATTGGACCAGTTTTTTAAAAATTCAGGGAGGGGGATTTTTCTTTGCAATTCAGTGGGTACCTGCGTGATATATGGTACACACTTGAGAAGTGAAGTTATATTAATGCTAATGAAATATAAAAAAAACACTTTATGAAAATAAAACACGGATGAAATACTCGTAACTCTTAATGGTTAAAAAAAAGTTACGCTCGTAACTTTTAATGGTTAGCATTAAATAAAATAGGTTTTATGAATTTGGAAACAGCTTGAAAATTATTTTCTTTCGTTGCATCTAGTGTTATCAACAATTTGTTCTTCAGGAGTTTTGGTTACTATTTAGCAAGGTCGTTCTATATTTATAGTTTATTATTAATTTTTTTAATCAACAAAAATCAATAACTTTGAAGAATAAAGTGATTAATGTTTATTATTACAGGTTTGATAAACTGGAGTCAGGAGTCCGGTTCCTGACTAATCAAAAGAACTTTTTTTGTGGTTACTCTATGCATATGAGTGTCCAAGGAAAATGTTTTGAAATTATTTTTTCGCGAAAAGTGATGATGTATGCACGAGGATTGGCTGAGGATGCAACATTAGAAAGAAATTGAAGTTGATAGAACAAAAACGAATAGAAATAGTCTTTTACGGGGGATATTGATCATTCGAAACAGAAGAAGAAGCAAAACAGTGCGGCAAAACTATGCATAATTATATTATATATACTATGCATAATCTATATATATAAAAATAAGTTGTCTGTCTGTCTGTGGGTCTGTGGATCTGTGGATCAGGTGACGTCATGTTTCGGCTGACGTCATGAAATTAGTTGCCGTCATTTTTGTTATGACGATGCTTAGTATATTGTAAAACACATTAATTTGGTTAATAATATACCATTTAAAACACCAAAATGAACATGCTGGAGTAGTCACTCGGTGAGAGAGGGTGTCAGAACGGAGAATGAAGGTCCCAGGTTCAAATCCTGGTTAGGCTAAAAAAGGTAAAAAACTAAAAACTAAAAAAAAACTGAAAAAACTAAAAAAAGGCAAAAACTACAAAAAAAACTAAAAACTAATAAAAAAATAAAAAAGCCGAAAAACTAAAAAAACTAAAGAAACTAAAAAAAGGAAAAAACTTAAAAAACTAAAAACTAAAAAAAACTAAAAAAAAGGAAAAATGAAAAATAGAAGAAAAAAAGAATACTAATAAAATTAAAAATAAAAATAAAAAAAAATAAAAAAGATAAAAAGCTAAAAAAAGGTAAAAACCAATAAAAACTAAAAAGAAAAAAAGGTAAAAAACTAAAAAAAAAATCATCTAAAAAACTGAAAAAAACTAAAAAACGTAAAAACTAAAAGAACTAAAAAAGTAAAAAAAAAAACTAAAAAAAGGAAAAAACTGAAAAATAAGCGGGATATAAAACAGGGGGATATAAATGACGACCGGGACACCGGGACATAAGGAATATAAATGAATCAGAAAATACAACTCATGTTTCCAAATGACGTCGTTTGGAGCCCAAATTGAAAATCCAGATCAATTTATGTCTACTTTCAAAGTAAAAGAGCAAATTTATCATAGAGCAGGGTCTCTTCTACCATTCTCAGGCGAGGATCATAAATTTTTACAATTGTACTTCATCAGTGATAGAAATTCTGAATTGAATGCACGTTGCGAAATTTCTCCCAACATTGAAAGGACAATCGTTTCCCAATTACAACATCTTTTCCACGAAAATAATAATTTAGTGCGTCTGTTCAAAACAGCCATCGATTTGATGCCTACTTATACGCATAAAATTGTTATTTCCGCTGACAAAACGCCTCCTGGCCAACATGTGCGTAGATACAATGCTCCAACTATCGACGAAGTGGCCATCGTTATGGTCGGTGATCAGTTTTTACCTCGAGATATTATTCTCAGGGTTTCCACCACACGTGCTACAACTAAAAATAGGCCTACCAATAATACTTTTAAGAAATATAAACCCACCAAAGCTTTGCTATGGCACTCGACCTGCCGTAAAAAAAACAATGGAAAACCTAATAGAGGCCACAATCTTGACAGGGCCTTTTGAGGGTGAGGCTGTTCTTATTCCTCGCATTCCCAAGATTCCAATGGATCTGCCTTTTCAATTTAAAAGATTGCAATTCCCAATTCGATTAGCATTTGCAATCACCATTAACAAAGCTCAAGGTCAATCATTAGAAAAATGTGGTATAGATCTTAATACTGATTGTTTTTCCCATTGACAATTGTACGTTGCATGTTCGAGGGTCGGTAAACCTGACAATCTATTTATATGCAGCGACAATTGGACAGCGAAGAATGTTGTATATTCGCAAGTTTTACGCAGTTAATTTGTATTTTATCTATCTATCTATCTATATAAAAACGAGTTGTATGTATGCATGTTTATTTGTTTGTAAAAAGAGCGTTTGCATATGATGTCATTATTAGTACATACGGCTTTGTATATGCAGAGACAATGGGAAAGCCAAGAATGTTGTATATTCGCAATTTTTACGTAGTTTAACTCCTGCAGACGAAATGAATGCTTGCCTAAAAAATTCTAATTTATAGGCACACGTAAAAATATTAAAATTAACTACAAATATGCGTGTCCGATTGCAAAACGATGACTCTGGTGAAACAGTAGACTCAATTTCAGGACGTATACAACTACCTGCTGATTTCTGTAATTTAGTGACGTCCAAAAATGAATTGATTGAAAAAGTATTTCCGAATATTCTAAAAAATTATAAAAATAATAAATGGCTAAGTGAAAGAGCGATTCTCGCACCCAAAAATATAGACGTCCACGAAATCAACAATATTGTTTTGAACAAGATTCGAGACCAGGCAGTCCTTTACAAGTCAGTCGACACAGTTTTGGAACCAAATGAAGCGGTTAATTATCCATCTGAATTTTTAAATTCCATAGATCCTTCAGGGTTTCCACCACACGTGCTACAACTAAAAATAGGCGTACCAATAATACTTTTAAGAAATATCAATCCACCAAAGCTTTGCAATGGCACGCGACTTGCCGTAAAAAAAAAACAATGGAAAACCTAATAGAGGCCACAATCTTGACAGGGCCTTATGAGGGTGAGGCTGTTCTTATTCCTCGCATTCCCATGATTCCAACGGATCTGCTTTTTCAATTTAAAAGATTGCAATTCCCAATTCGATTAGTATTTGCAATCACCATTAACAAAGCTCAAGGTCAATCATTAGAAAAATGTGGTATAGATAGATCTTAATCCTGATTGTTTTTCCCATGGACAATTGTACGTTGCATGTTCGAGGGTCGGTAAACCTGACAATGTATTTATATGCAGCGACAATTGGACAGCGAAGAATGTTGTTTATTCGCAAGTTTTACGCAGTTAATTTGTATTGTATCTATCTATATAAAAACGAGTTATGTGGATGCATGTTTGTTTGTTTGTAAAAAGAGCGTTTGTATATGACGTCATTATTAGTACATACGGCTTTGCATATGCACAGACAATGGGAAAGCCAAGAATGTTGTTTATTCGCAATTTTTGCGTAGTTTGAAACACATATATAAATCTATCTATATTCACAGGTGGGACACAGGGACACAACTACAATGGCGCATAACTAATATGGCGCGTAACGACTTACGCGCGCGGGGGGGCTTGGGGGGGCGCGAAGCGCCACCCCAACAGCTAGTATGCATATAATTTTTATTTTTCTATTTAAGGGTATCACTTAAAAAAGGAAATTATCAGATACCTTATGAAATTCATCAGCAAAGCAACGGAAGCTGAAAACGGAAATAGCTCAGCTTAAATTAAACCGGTCAGACCTAAGAGAAGAGCTTGAAGACCTAAAGGAGAAACTGGACCTAAAAGGGAGTAAAATACCATTTTCAAAATCACTGGAGAATTTCACTTTAAACCAAGAGTTGTCAGCGTTGAAAGCTCTTAGTATAGTGTTCAAAGAAGAGTTAGTCAGGCTGGACGAACAGAATAAAAAGTTAAAAGCAGACCTTACAACCATTAATAACAAATATGGTTGGGCCCATCACCTTTTAGAAAGGCGCAATGTTGAACTTCAATATGAATATGAGCGGCGGAAATTAGGTGAGATGTGTGCCGATTATGGTATAAAGGCTTTGCGTGATCTGTCTGAAGAGATGGAGAAAATGAAAAAGGATCTGAAAAAAACCAGACATAATCTCAAATTAATGACTCTGAAAAGGGATATGGATATAGCAGAAATATGGGACAACAAGAATAATCAAAACATCCATTCAGAAGAATAATTGCCAAGACAGGAATCAGTAGTTTCTACCGAAAGTGGCTTTTTTGGCATTTCTTCAGAAGGTAAAAGATTTATTTATTCATGTATTTAAATTGATTTATATAGCAATTATAAGTGTCAAAACTTATTCCCCCGATTTGTTTAAATGAATACTTATTCTCCCATTAAAAAATTTGCTTACGTAGTTGAATATAACTAAGTTGAAACTGAATTTGAAATTTTTTTTTTTTATTGAATTTAGGGAGCAGCATTAAATCTTAAGATTATTCTGCATTTTAGGAGAGGTTTGCCTCTCCCCTATAATTCTCTCTTGCGTGGAAGTTTTTTACTACTTTTTGTTTTTAATTTTAATATGAAAAATATCTTTATACTTCCCAATAACAAGTACTATCCTGTGCGTAAGCAATAAAGAAACATCAGAGCTTCCACCCCTCTCCCCAGGAACTGAGTGGTCATGTTTCCCCTAAGTATGACTATTGGATCTTTCAACTACGTTGAACAAAATAGCAGTGTCAAAATTTTAATCGGATGATTTTGGGGGATAATAACGCTGGAGGGGAGTAGTTGCACTCTAATCTTTTGGTTCACAAGAGGGCAGAAGAACTTTTCACGTCCGTTTGAAAGAGCCCTCTCCTCATGTTCAATCACCATCGGTTCTATATAATTACTCTTGAGAAAAACAAACAAATGAACACTGATCAGTGACCTTTGTCTTGGCAACAAATACAAAATTTAACAGTTAATAGAAGCTTGAAACATAACTGCAGTACAGTTTTCTGATACGCTGAATCTGATATTGTGATTTTCATAAAAAATTCTCATCTTTTAAAGTGTATTATTTCTTGAAAATCCAGCACCATATCATTAAGTAAGTGTAAATCAAATATATTGCTAAAATAAAAATTAATGAAATGCGTAAGAAAAGGCTCATCTTTAAACCAATAGAGTCAAAAGCATATAGTGCTTGATTCAAACTTCATATGCGGTTTTTATTTGAAACAAATAAAATTTTCCAAAGTGTTCCTTTATTCATTGAGGTCCTTTATTATGCGTCGGTTAAAATAACCATGCAATTGGACCAGTTCTTGATAATGTAGGGAGGGAGATTTTTTTTGCAATTCAACGGGTACCTGTGTATTATATGGTACACAAACGAGAAGGGAAGTTATATAAATGCTAATGAAATATAAAAAAAAGGATGAAAATAAAATACTTTAGTAAAAAAAATTTGAAAATTACAACAAAGAATTATGGTAGGGGGCGCACAGAACGTATTACATAAATACCTAACACAACCAAAATACTATCTCTATATATTAAATGTTTACTTGGTATGTTAGTGGGATTTTCATTCAAGCTCGTAACTTTTAATGGTTAGCATTAAATCAAATAGGCTTTATCAATTTGGAAACAGCTTGAAATTTCTTTTCTTTCGTTGCAACTAGTGTTATCAACAATTTGTTATTCAGGAGTTTTGGTTACTATTTAGCAGAGTCGTTCTATATTTATAGATTATTTTTAATTTTTCTATTCAACAAAAATTAATAGCTGTGAAGAATAAAATGACGAATGTTTATTATCACAGGTTCAATAAGCTGGAGTCAGGAGTCCGGTTCCTTGGTGCCTTGGTTGGGTCAGAGTTGACAGATCAAAAATCAAATACTGACAAAGACATTTATTTATTGACAAGAACATACATCGTTTATAAATGATTGTTATATTATGCATATATATATAAGAAAAATACATTTCTATTCACATTATTTATACTAGGGAAAATAAATAACTATTTGAAATATGTACATTCGTCTTCGTCTATTATTAAGGTTAAACATATTGTGTGACACTCAACACTGGTTTTGATTTGTGGACTTGTGTACTATAGTGGATCATGCACACGGGTTCGGAGTTTAGTTCGGGGTCTTCAGATGAGGATGGGGTGGTGTTTGGCCTCCTTCAATTTTATGAGATACGTTTTTGGGGCATTTTCATTGGAAAATTTCCTTTAGTATTTTCATAAAAAAAGAATAAATTGCTCTTCATGCTAGAGTTGTTAAACACTTAGAAAAGCTTTTTGTTTAAATTAAACATGTAGGTGTCGCTATTGAAAAACTGGGACAAAAGGTCAAACTTTAATGAAGAGAAAAATACATTGAGCATTATATCCTTCACATACAGAATAATTTCTATTCGTCCAAAAACTTTTTTTTATTTAATTTTTGATTAGTTATTACAAATAATGCGGGTAAATCAGGCTTCATTTTCATAACAAAATTTGTCCCGTGACAATAAACTTCTTGGAGGAGAGTTCGAAAACGTAAGACAAAATCTCCTTTCCCGTAAAATCCACTTCAAACAGTTCTGTCGTCACAAAAAATATACGTAACTGGTAGCCCTTTCGCCTTGGGCTTTGAGGTTTTATATTATACAAAAAGCAATAGTTGCTGAACCTTTCAGCTATATTTAAAAATCTTAAAATTTTGATCGAGTGAACTTTAAGAAAAAAAGCATTTTAGGGGGGCTAACTGCCCTCCAATCCTTTTGGTTCCGTTAAAAGGGCACTATCACTTTTGATTCCCGATCAAATGAGTATTCTCCCAATCATCTAGAATCATTGGTTTGATACGGTCATCTTGCTAGAAATAAATAAACCAAAAAGAATAATAAATAAACACCCATTTTTGTTCTTTTTGGAATAAAAGAAAATTGATCATTTTAGTATATACTAATGCTACAAATAACTCACCACAGCACCGAGCCGCCCGAGGCCAACACAGCTACGCTCCTCCTCCAACTCAATATATTCAAAGCCTCCCTCTTTAAACCCTTCCAAGGAAGGTCCTATTTCCTTTAAACCTTTATTTATGACACCCTCCCACCCCCGAAGAGGATAACCTGTTTTCATTTTAGCCCTAAAAGGTTAACTGTAAAGGACAATTTTCGGCAATCTTTCATCCTTCATCCACAGAACGTGGCCTAGCCATCTTAACTATTTTTGCATTATAGCCCTAGAAAGTGGGATTGAACTACAGCCTACTGTTAGAAATATGGTCATTCAGCCGGGTACCCTGAAAAATCCGTAGGCAATTTCTCTGGAAAACATCTAGTAAATTTTCATCCACTTTTCGGAGCACCCATACTTCAGAGCCATAATTGACAACTGTCATTACTGTAGCTTCCATTATTCTAATCTTAGTTTGCCGAGTTATCTTCCTATTCTTCCAAACTTTTTTTAACTGTGAAAAAACACCCTGAGCCTTGGCAATTCTACTTTTAACATCTTCACTCCCCGTCTTTGCTAATATTGCTATTAATCAGCTTCAGTTTACAAAAACATAATCAATAAGGTTTGCTGTCTTACCATCACGTGGATACGATGTCAACTTGTGGGCCATTTTATGACCATACACTGTATTGGTTATCACTAGGTTTTTACACCTACAAATTTGCAAAAGTCTGTAGCCTTTGCTGTTTTATTTTCCTCGACCAAATTTATCTAGGCTAGGATACCCTCTATCTCAGTTTCTACCAGCCTGGGTGTTAAATTCTCCTAGTAAAAACACCATATTTCTACCTAGTTTCCTGTCTATTTGCTCCTGTCTATTTGCTCCTATTTGCTCCAAGTAAAAATTCATCTAAGTCACTAGTATCTCCGTCAGTCAACCAACAGGTGCATACACTACTATAACTGATGCCCTGGACATTTTAGTAATAAAATGAGAAACTAGTATTAAATTATTAATACCTTCCAGCCAAGACAAGACTTAGCCGCTTTCTTATTCACCTTGAGCCCTACTCCCTGCCTATGTACCCCATCCTTCCTGCCTGAGCAAACAAATGCAATATCTCCTAATTTCATACTTCCTACTCTTCGGACATGGGTTCCTGAAACTCCCAATAAGTCCATTTTAAACCGTCTAAATTCGTCAGTCAAAACGTCGATACGATAATTATTATTTAACGTCGTAACATTCCAAGTTCCAATTTTTATGTTCTTTAAATCATTGAAATTATTTTGGCCTCAGGAAAAGCATTGATCCCGGTTACCAGTGCAGGACGGAGACCAACATATCTTCAACATACCTTGGTTATAACTAAACTTGATTAAATTTATTTATTTTGCCAAATACTTTGATATTTCTATTTATATATAATTTCCAATTCTAGAGTTTTGGTTACTATTAAGCTTTGTCACTCCTTGCTTATAGTTCGCTACTACGAACTGTTTAATATATTCCTTTTTGTATAATTCATGCTCTGTGATGATTTTTACTTATGATGATCTAATGTATTTGACTAATCAATCCTTCCATCCCGATATTCCAGTTAAGTGTATAATGCATGTTAACGATATCATTAAGTAAATGTCTTCAAACTATTGTGGACATAGTGTATTTTGTGGATAAGAACTTGAAACCTCTAAAGTAAGGTTCTCTGACATACTGACTCTAATGGGGTGATTTTCTCTAAGAGTACCTTTTCGGGAGTTATTACTCCTTTTTCAAAAATCAGGCACATTTTCTCAGAATCCTGGCTTTTCATGGATAACATCAATCTTAATGAATTATATATACTGGAATCAGCATAAAAAGCTAATTATTTTGATGAATTAGTTATTATTAAAATTCCTTAGTATAGAATTTCGGTTACTATTGTCCCTCGATCCCCTTTTCTTACAGTTCGTTATTTGATAGATCTAAGATAGCTCGGAGGCAAAAAAAGTTGTTTTGACATGGTACTTTTGTTGTGTATTATGACTTACATTACTGATTTCACTGTTATTTCCAACAAAAAACCCGATTTGTATGATTGTAAGCGGTGTTTCTTCTTTTCATTTATAAGCTTGACGTCGAATTTTATTATAATTAGACTTAATGTGTTCGCCAATCCCATTAATACTTTCAAGAAATTTTCCTTTGGCAACTACATTTTACTAGCAAAGACAAGATACTGTTTCACAAGCCCTATGTTTTAAGCCTCCACGGTTTTATTTTGATATACCTATCTGTATTCGATACCCCCCCCCCCCCACCTCAAGTAAACTCGCTTCAAATTAAATATCTAAAGTAAAATATGAACAACAGTTTTTCTTAGTTTTAAATCCCCTCCCCAAAGAAAATATATAATTGAAATCTATTTCAAGCGCTTCGCATATACCACCATCTCCACTAGAAAAGAGTGTGTGTACCCCTCCCTATACCAAAAAATAAAACAAAGCAACTACAGAGGTAAATTTTTTTCATATAGACCACCCTTTTAAAGGGAAAACGTTTTTTTGAACTAAAAACCATTTTCAAAACAATGTTTCAAACAAAACTACTAGTGTTAGAATAACTCACTACAGCGTCAGGCCGTCTGGTATGTAGAAATTGAAAGCAAAAAAACTCTTACTTGAGATACTATTAGAAATATCCCTGGGAGGTAGACCCCTTCGTCGTTCTTTTGGTGAAATCCTCCGAATAAAAAATATTTTAGTTAAAGAAAATTAGTTAGATAAAATAAAATAATTTAATTAATTGAACACTTTCCTTATCATTTTGACACGAAACAACTAATATTCAAATTATGAATAACATTAAATTTTTGTGCAATCCCCAACAATCATAAGAACTTCTTGCTCGATGTTTAGTAATTTGGCCAAAGCCTTTAAATGCTTTTATCTTAATACAGAAAAATAAACATGGTCACAATTAAAAATCTTTAACTCTAACTTAATTTTTCTACCTCTTTGATAAGTAACAAATCGCCAACAGAAATAAAACAGCCGCACAGGGAGCAAACAGGGGTATCGGATCGCCCTAACTCCCCAACCCCACCCCGCTTGCCGCTCTTTGTTATAAGTGATTCTATGGAATATATTGAAAGACAAGGTTTGTGTTGTAAGGTTGGTGTGACATATTTTTACAAATTTATGAATATACGAGAGCAACAAGATGACCAGCAGTGGGGACATAAATTCAGGGTTATATCCTGTTTTGAATGCTGGGTATCTCTTAGCAAGGTCTAAAACTATTTAGTAGTATCTGTTTGATAAGTAGCTTGTGTTTTTTCATGTATTGCTAAGGTGTACCCAAAATGCTTCTTACTGCTTAGTATGAGTGGAGTGCTTGCACTTTTTTTTGTGAAGGCAAACATATACTAGTTCCCTAAGCCAGGAGAAGGGGGAAGGGGCAGTGTCATATATTTATTCAATTCTAAAAGAATGGGGCTGTTTGATGTTTTGGTCTTTTAGGAAAGAGGGGGCGGGGTGGGGTTGGGGAGATAGGGCGATCCGATACCCCTGTTTGCTCCCTGTGCGGCTGTTTTATTTCTGTTGGCGATTTGTTACTTATCAAAGAGGTAGAAAAATTAAGTTAGAGTTAAAGATTTTTAATTGTGACCATGTTTATTTTTCTGTATTAAGATAAAAGCATTTAAAGGCTTTGAACAAATTACTAAACATCGAGCAAGAAGTTCTTATGATTGTTGGGGATTGCACAAAATTTAATGTTAAAAGTTGCTCTTAAAATAGCTGCTCATGACTTAAAAGGGTGATTAGAACTTTCAACTTCCCTTCTAATGAACATCCAGAATTACCCAAGGGAAATCTAGCGCGAATGCTCAATTAGTAAATTTCCCAGGATGGAGGTAATGCCTATACCCATTTTAAGAGTAACCAAAAATCTAAAATATTTGTTTAGATAAAAATAGGCAAATCAAAAGAACTTTTTTTGTGGTGACTCTATGTATCAGAATGTCTAAGGAAAATGTTTTGGAATTATTTTTTCGCAAAAAGTGATGATGTATGCACGAGGATTGGCTGAGGATGTAACATTAGAAAGAAATTGAAGTTGATAGATCAAAAACGAATAGAAATAGTCTTTTGCGGGGGACATTGATCATTCGAAAAAGAAGAAGAGGCAAAACAGTGCGACAAAACAATGCATAAGTGTGTTGCGGAATAAACAACATCACAAATTTGACTCTTCGATGTACTGATCATTTGAAGAGTGTGCACCCTCTCACACCAGGTATAAAAAAAAACTATTCTAGGTATATTATTAGCCCTTAACTTTGCTTAAAGGAGAGGCAAGGGATAAATAATTCAATCTTTTTGCATTAATAACATTATTTTGAATTTTTATTTTTCTATTTAAGGGTATCACTTGTATAAATACTTCTTTTGTTTCAGGAGATAGAGATTGGACAGACAAAAATCCAAAACATAATAAAAGAGGAAAGTGAAAAAAATGACAGAAGGAAAAGAAGAAGAGTTGACAAAACTGAACACATATTTCAAAAATTATTCCGAAGGTATAAAAAACTGAAAAGCAAAAAAAGAAAATTATCAGATACATTAAGAAATTCATCAGCAAAGCAACGGAAGCTGAAAATGGAAATAGCTCAGCTTAAATTAAACCGGTCAAACCTAAGAGAAGAGCTTGAAGACCTAAAGGAGAAGCTGGAGCTAACAGGGAGTAAAATACCATTTTCAAAATCACCAGAGATCGTAACTTTAAATCAAGAGTTGTCAGCGTTTAAAGCTCTTAGTATAGTGTTCAAAGAGGAGTTAGTCAGACTGGACGAACAGAATAAAAAATTAAAAGCAGACCTTACAACCATTAATAACAAATACGGTTGAGCCCATCACCTTTTAGAAAGGCGCAATTTTGAACTTCAATATGAATATGAGCGGCGGAAATTAGGTGAGATGTGTGCCGATTATGGTGTAAAGGCTTGGCGTGATCTGTCTGAAGAGATGGAGAAAATGAAAAAGGATCTGACAAAAACCAGACATAATCTCAAACTAATGACTCTGAAAAGGGATATGGATATAGCAGAAATATGGTACAACAAGAATCATCAAAACATCCCTTCAGAAGAATCATTGGCAAGACAGGAACCGAAAGTGGCTTTTTTAACATTTCTTCAGAAGGTAAAAGATTTATTTATTCATGTATTTAAATTTATTTATATAGCAATTATAAGTGTCAAAACTTATTTCCCCGATTTGTTTAAATGAATACTTATTCTCCCATTAAAAAATTTGGTTATGTAGTTGAATATAACTAAGTTGAAACTACATTTGAAAAAAAAGTTTTTTTTTTATTGAAATTATGGAGCAACATTAAATCTTAAGATTTTGGGGGATAATAACGCTGGAGGGGAGTAGTTGCACTCTAATCTTTTGGTTCACAAGAGGGCAGAAGGACTTTTCACGTCCATTTGAAAGAGCCCTCTCCCATATTTTATCACCATCGGTTCTATACGATTACTCTTGAGAAAAACAAACAAATGAGCACTGATCAGTGACCTTTGTCCTGGCAACAAATACAAAATTTAACAGTTAATAGAAGCTTGAAACATAACTGCAGTACAGTTTTCTGATACACTGAATCTGATATTGTAATTTTCATAAAAAATCCTCAACTTTTAAAGTGTATTATTTCTTGAAAATCCAGCAAATTTTCCAGTGGCTCGTACTTTTTGATGGGTATCGCTAAACCAGCTTAATTTTATTTATTTAGCCAAATCTTTCGATGTATCTATTGGTATATAATTTCCAATTTTAGAATTTTGGTTACTATTCAACTTACTATTCAACTAAATGTTCGCTACTCCGAACTGTTTGATCTATTCCTTGTTGCATATTTCATACTTTTGTGTTGATTTTTACCCGTGATGATTTGACTAATTATTCCTTCCATCCTGATCAAATAGTTAAGTCTATAATGAATGTAAACGATATCATGAAGTAAGTGTAAATCAAATATATTGCTAAAATAAAAATTAATGAAATGCGTAAGAAAAGGCTCATCTTTAAACCAATATAGTCAAAAGTATATAGAGCTTGATTCAAACTTCATATGCGGTTTTTATTTGAAACAATAAATTTTCCAAAGTGTTCCTTTATTCATTGAGGTCCTTTATTATGCGTCGGTTAAAATTACCATACAATTGGACCAGTTCTTGAAAATGTAGGGAGGGAGATTTTTTTTGCAATTCAGTGGGTACCTGTGTACAATATGGTACACACACGAGAAGTGAAGTTATATTAATGCTAATGAAATATAAAAAAAAATGAAAATAAAATACTTTAGTAAAAAAATATAAAAATTACAACAAAGAATTATGGTAGGCGGCGCACAGAATGTATTACATAAATACCTAACACAACCAAAATACTATCTCTATATATTAAATGTTTACTTGGTATGTTAGTGGGATTTTCATTCAAGCTCGTAACTTTTAATGGTTAGCATTAAATCAAATAGGCTTTATGAATTTGGAAACAACTTGAAATTTCTTTTCTTTCGTTGCAACTAGTGTTATCAACAATTTGTTATTCAGGAGTTTTGGTTACTATTTAGCAGAGTCGTTCTATATTTATAGATTATTTTTAATTTTTCTAATCAACAAAAATTAATAGCTTTGAAGAATAAAATGACGAATGTTTATTATTACAGGTTTAATAAGCTCGAGTCAGGAGTCCGGTTCCTTGGTGCCTTGATTGGGTCAGAGTTGATAGATCAAAAATCAAATACTGACAAACACATTTATTTATTGACAAGAACATACATCGTTTATAAATTTTTGTTATATTATGCATATATATAAGAAAAATACATTTCTATTCACATTATTTATACTAGGGAAAATAAATAACTATTTGAAATATGTACATTCGTCTTCGTCTATTATTAAGGATAAAAACATATTGTGTGACACTTAGCACTGGTTTCGATTTGTGGACTTGTGTAATATAGTGGATCATGCACACGGGTTCGGAATTTAGTTCAGGGGCTTCAGATGAGAATGGGGAGGTGTTTGGCCTCCTTTAATTGTATGAGATAGGTTTTTGGGGCATTTTCATCTGAAAATTTCATTTGAGGTTTTATATTATCCAAAAAGCAATAGTTGCTGAACCTTTCAGCTGTATTGAAAAATCTTAAAATTTTGATCGAGTGAACTTTAAGAAAAAAAGCATGGGAGGGGGGCTAGCTGTCCTCCAATCTTTTTGGTTTCTTTAAAAGGGCACTATCACTTTTGATTCCCGGTCCAATGAGTATTCTCCCAATCATCTAGAATCATTGGTTTGATACGGTCATCTTGCTAGAAATAAAAAAACCAAAAAAGAATAATAAATAAACACGCATTTTTGTTCTTTTTGGGATAAAAGAAAATTGAACATTTTAGTATATACTAATGCTACAAATTACTCACCACAGCACCAAGCCGTCCGAAGCCAACACAGCTACGCACGCTCCTCCTCCAACTCAATCTATTCAAAGCCTCCTTCTTTAAACCGTTCCAAGGAAGGTTCTATTTCCTTTAAACCTTTATTTATGACACCCTCCCACCCCCGACGAGGATAACCTGTTTTCCTTTTAGCCCTACAAGGTTAACTGTAAAGGACAATTTTCGGCAATCTGTCATCCTTCATCCACAGAACATGGCCTAGCCATCTTAACTATTTTTTCATTATAGCCCTAGAAAGTGGGATTGAACTACATTTGAACTACAGCCTACTGTTAGAAATATGGTCATTCAGCCGGGTACCCATAACAATCCGTAAGCAATTTCTCTGGAAAACATTTAGTAAATTTCCATCCGCTTTTCGGAGCACCCATACTTCAGAAACATAATTGACCACTGTCATCACTGTATCTTCCATTATTCTAATCTTAGTTTGCCGAGTTATCTTCCTATTCTTCCAAATTTTTTTTTAACTGTGAAAAAACACCCTTAACCTTGGCAATTTTACTTTTAACATCTTCACTCCCCGTCTTTGCTAATAATACCTTCCCAGCCAAGACAAGACTTAGCCGCTTTCTTATTCACCTTGAGCCCTACTCCCTGCCCATGCACCCCATCCTTCCTGCCTGAGTAAACAAATGCAATTTCACCTAATTTCATACTTCCCACCCTTGGGACATGGGCTCCTGAAACTCCTAATATGTCCATTTTAAACCGTCTTGATTCGTCAGTCAAAACGTCGATACGATAGTTATTATTTAACGTTGTAACATTCCAAGTTCCAATTTTTATGTTCTTTAAATCATTGAATTATTTTGGCCTCAGGAAAAAAATTGATCCCCGGTTACCAGTGCAGGACGGGGACCAACATATCTTCTCAAGTCTACACCGAAGCACTTAAAGCTGGACAGTAAGAAGTCCCTGGGACCTCCAGTATGATTGGAGGCTGTATGGAATCCTAGGCTGATCTTGGTCACAACATGGTTTTCAGCATTTGGCGATGCTCTTCTATCAACAAGAGTCGAAATCCTGCACAGACAGTCCCAAGCCTATTACCTCCAACTCATTATATATTCAGGCCTTCAAATATTATGCTTTTACGGGGAGGCAGCCCATAGTGTATAAATTATTAGTATTTGGTTAATCTAGAATAAGTAGATGAATTATTTAGTATATAGGAGCTTGAAACAGCTAAAGCACAATGTTCTGATACGCTCAATTTGATATTCTAATTTTTATTAAGATTCCTTAACTTTTAGTTGTTTCCTCTTTTTTGAAAATCTGGCATTGTATTTGACCTTTGACATATAAATTTCCGTTTATTAGAGTTTTGGTTACTATTAAGTAATAATTAAGCGTATTAACTAAGTATCACTCCTTGTTTACAGTTAGCTTTTGATGGTTAACACTAAACTTGATTAATTTCAAACTATTGTGTAAATTGTGGACATAGTGTATTTTGTGGATAAGAACTTGAAACCTCTACAGTAAGGTTCTCTGACATACTGACTCTAATGGGGTGATTTTCTCTAAGAGTACTTACCTTTTCGGGAGTGATTACTCCTTTTTCGAAAATCAGGCACATTTTCTCAGAATCATGGCTTTTCATGGATGACATCAATCTTAACAAATTATTTACACTTGGAATCAGCATAAAAAGCTAACTATTTTGATGAATTAGTTATTATTAAAATTCCTTATTATAGAATTTCGGTTACTATTGTCCCTCGATCCTTTTTTCTTACAGTTCGTTATTTGATAGATCTAAGATGGCTCGGAGGCAAAAAAAGTTGCTTTGACATGGTACTTTTGTCGTGTATTATGAGTTATATTACTGATTTCACGGTTATTTCCAACAAAAAACCCAATTTGTATGATTGTAAGTGGTGTTTCTTCTTTTCATTTATAAGCTTGACGTCGAATTTCATTATAATTCGACTTAATGTGTTCGCCAATCCCATTAATACTTTCAAGAAATTTTCCTGTGGCAAATACATTTTACTAGCAAAGACAAGATACTGCTTCACAAGCCCTATGTTTTAAGCCTCCACGGTTTTGTTTTGATATACCTATCTGTATTCGGTACCCGCCACCCCTCAAGTAAACTCGCTTCAAATTAAATATCTAAAGTAAAACATGAACAACAGTTTTTTTAGTTTTAAATCCCCTCCCCAAACGAAATATATAATTGAAATCTATTTCAAGCGCTTCGCATATACAACCATCTCCACTAGAAAAGAGTGTGTGTACCCCTCCCCCTACCAAAAAATAAAACAAAGCAACAACAGAGGAATTTTTTTTCATATAGACCACCTTTTTAAAAGGAAAAAGTTTTTTGAACTAAAAACCATTTTCAAAACAATGTTTCAAGCAAAACTACTAGTGCTAGAATAACTCACCACAGCGTCAGGCCGTCTGGTATGTAGAAATTGAAAGCAAAAAAAACTCGTACTTGAAATACCATTAGAAATATCCCTGGGAGGTAGACCCCTTCTTCGTTCTTCAGGTGAAATCCTCCGAACAAAAATTGTTTTAGGTAAATAAAATTAGTTAGATAAAATAAAATAATTTAATTAATTGAACACTTTCCTTATCATTTTGACAACATCTCAATAGAAACAACTAATATTCAAATTATGAATTAAAGTGCTTTTCCAGCACTTTGTATTTTAATCTTTCTTATTAAATTGAAATTTCTCCTTTTTCCTGTTTTTATAGCCCTTTAAATTACATTTTAAAACACTAATTAAGCTATATATACACACATAGGAGCTTATTCTTACTGTTCCATCAGAAGAAACGTCAAAATATACAATGCTTGTATGTGGGAAAATTAGTAGGGATTTTTTCAACATTTTTTTTCTAATGAAGAAAAAAAAAATAATTTAAAATCCAGGAAGGGAAAGGGGGCATTTTTTTCGTTTTTTTATATGAAAAAAAAAACAATAAAGGGTTGCTCAAAGCTTTACACTTTTTTCAAATAAATGAAATTGGAACTACATCTCTTGGATTGCTGTTTGAAAAGAACAATGTAAAAATTTGATGACCAATTAACGCAGCTTAATTAACGCAGCGAAATGCAGCTTAATTCATGTCTTGTTCAATGATGGACCCTATAGCTTTATTTCACCTTGAGTAATTCGTAAGACGTTATGTATTAGCCTTGCAAAACTTATTTTTCCTGAAAAAACCTTCTAACTACCCCTCAATTTTCTTGTAACACATACAGCTCTTAAAATGCTTTATATCCCCTGTTCAGACTAATGAAAATAGCTGGAGAGGACACGCTTGATAATGAGTTATGGTCGTATGATGCTTATACCATGGCCGTATGGTTTGATGTTGGACGTATCTTGACGCGTAAAAGAACCTTCCATGTATCAACAATTGGTATTTAATAGCAGTCAACTAATTCGAAACACCCCTTTTGCTTTTCTACTCTTTTGTAAAATTTACGCAACGCAACATAAGGCCTTTTGAGCTACCCACGTCCTTCTCGCTCTACACAACAGCTTTTGATCGATTTGCCAATAGTCTAACAAACGAAAAAAGGAGAGATTACTTTCCTATAAATCTGGGGTAAAAAATAGCCTTAATTTTATTGACGTATGACTGTAAATATCATAAGCAATAAAGAAAATCCAGAACCTTAGCCTTTTTTCTAAGCCGGATTGGTCTCATTTAAAATGTTAAGCCAATAAGAAGAAAACTTAAATTTCACGGATTGGTTCTTCCGTATGGAATTTAAAACAGTAAAAACTCCCAACAGATTTCGCCTACAGATCCGAACCTAATGGTTTTTTACCAGTAAATTCCTTGTTCTATTGTGGCCTACCTGTAATAAACCGAAAATGCGTTTTTCAACGTCCACCTACAAAGCAATTTCAAAACATTAAAATAAAATCCAATATGAATTTGATGATTAATATATACTGACACACAAGCTATTAACTAGAAAAACGTAATATCTACTCATGAGGAAATTTACGGCCTTTTCTTTTGTACTGATTTATAAATATACTACTTAAGCCCTAAAATATTTTATTGCAAGATTCTAGAAAAAAATAGGCCATCAGATCATTATATATGTAATCTTAAATTCGCTTGTAATCTCAAACTCAATCACAATAATTTTAACCTTTGAAAAATTCTTCTTTGCATTTAATTTAAAGTTAAATCTATTTACAAGTTTAATTTAGATTAAATTTAACTTCTAATTAACTTAAATCTAACATTGAACTTTTAACATTAAATTTTGTGCAATCCCCAACAATCATAAGAACTTCTTGCTCGATGTTTAGTAATTTGTTCAAAGCCTTTAAATGCTTTTATCTTAATACAGAAAAATAAACATGGTCACAATTAAAAATCTTTAACTCTAACTTAATTTTTCTACCTCTTTGATAAGTAACAAATCGCCAGCAGAAATAAAACAGCCGCACAGGGAGCAAACAGAGGTATCGGATCGCCCTATCTCCCCAACCCCACCCCGCCCCCTCTTTCTCAAAAGACCAAAACATCAAACAGCCCCATTCTTTTAGAATTGAATAAAAATATGACACTGCCCCTTCCCCCTTCTCCTGGCTTAGGGAACTAATATATGTTTGCCTTCACAAAAAAAAGTGCAAGCACTCCACTCATACTCAGCAGTAAGAAGCATTTTGGGTACACCTTAGCAATACATGAAAAAACACAAGCTACTTATCAAACAGATACTACTAAATAGTTTTAGACCTTGCTAAGAGATACCCAGCATTCAAAACAGGATAAAACCCTGAATTTATGTCCCCACTGCTGGTCATCTTGTTGCTCTCTTATATTCATAAATTTGTAAAAATATGTCACACCAACCTTACAACACAAACCTTGTCTTTCAATATATTCCATAGAATCACTTACAACAAAGAGCGGCAAGTACTCCGCTCCTTAATCTCATGTAATCTCCTTAATCTCCTTAATCAGAAAGCAGATCAGTCTTCTTCTCAGCTTAGAACCATTTGGAAGTCCTTCAACCCATTTTTGGCAGCCACCAGGAAAACAGAGCAGGTCACTAAGAAAGCTCCAACAATACGAAGCCAAGTGGGGACTTGATGAAAAAATAACATCTGCAAAAAATTAGATCAATAGAATTTATACTGTTAAGAAATTTTTGCATCTCTGAGAATAATTGCAAGATACTGCTGGAAACTTTTTAAATAAAAATAATCTTTTAGTCCTCGAACACCGTCCTGTCGAAAAATCCTCCGATTTTCCCTAAGAGCCTATGATCAAAAATATACCCGAATACTGATGGAACAGCGTAAGGGCTAATTCCAAAAGATTTATCCAGATTCCTCATCTCTAGGAAGAATGAGGATTTCTAATAATTAAAACCCTCTTTTTGAAGCATCAGCCTTATTATGTTGGACGATAGGATTTGCTAGATGTTTTCCAGAGAATTGCCAACAGATTGTTTTGGGCACTTGTCTCACTAACTGTATTTCAAACAGTAGACTGTAAAAAATGTGGATCAATTCTGCTTTTAGAGATGTAATAAAAAAAGGAAAAATGGATGGGACATAATAATCGCACCATCAGACTCAACGTATCAGAGACTCCTACTGTAAAAAGATTCAAGCTCCTATCTTCAAAAATATGGAATTTGTATTTTTTGCCAGAATACAGATCACGGATACGTATTTATTATTTTTTTTTCCCAGGGGTGATCGTATCGACCCAGTGGTCCTAGAATGTTACGAGAGCACACATTCTAAGGGATATCAGAAGTTCTAGCACCCTTTTTAAGTGACCCAAAAAATCGGAGGGCATCTAGGCCCCCTTCCCAAGCACATTTTTTTCCAAAGTCACCGGATCAAAATTTTGAGATAGCCATTCTATTCAACTTAGTCGAACACCTAATAACTATGTCTTTGGGGACGACTTAATTCCCCAGTCCCCAGGAGGGGGGCTGCAAGTTCCAAACTTTGACCATTGTTTACATATAGTAATGGTTATTATGAAGTGTACAGACGTTTTCAGGGGGACTTTTTCGCGTCAAGGTGGGATTGGGTCAGGGGGGTGGGCAACGAGGGAGGATTTTTCCATTGAGGTATATATCATGAGGGAATAGAATTTCCATCAAGGGGGTGCAGGATATTTTAGCATCATTTAAAAAAAACAATGAGAAAATGAATAATTTTTTTTCCTGGAAGCAATGAGTTGCATGGAAACTTAAAACAAACATAAAATATTACGGTTCTAAGGGGGTTCGTCTCCTCTACAATACCCTGCTGTTTACGCTAAGTATTGTTAGTAATTTCGACTATTTATTCTATGGCCTTGGTGATTCAGGGGTCATTCTTAAGGATTTGGGATTGAATTCAAGCTTTAGTGTAAAGAGCAAGGCATTGACGAGGGGGCAAACCCCCTCAGATACGTAATAAAAATATACAAATATAGAAGTTCGTTATGCAAGTTAATTCGTAAGGTACATATGTTTATTACTAACAAAGACGTTCGAACACAAAAATAAAAAATCTAGTTGCATTTGTAAGTCCCAACCCTCTTTTTTCTTATCGAAATCATCAGATCAAAACTATGAGAAAGCCTCTTAACAAAAAAATATAATAAGCAAATTTTGTTTTAATTATTCATGTGTGGTGAGCCAAAATCTAAACATGTGTTAATTCAAAAACGTTCAGAAATTAAATATATAAAAAACAAGTTTTTTTAACTGCAAGTAAGGAGCGACATTATAACTTGAAACGAACAGAATTTACTTCGTGTATGAAAGAGGTTGTCCCCTCCGCAACGCCTCTCTCTTTACGCTAAAGTTTTTTTACGCAAAATTTAAGGCTGTCATATTGTCTGAATTTAAGAAATCTATAGTGGCACCTTTTGAAACTAGTAGATGACAAATCCCCAAACTGCCTTCCGAAGCAGCAATTTAAAATGACCCATTATACAACTATTTACTATTTTCCAGTGCCCAGCGACCTGAGGAGGAAAAAAAATATTTAATATGCAGAATACCGTTATTGCTGTCACTTTTCTTCATTTTCAAGCCAATATAATTTTTTTGTGGCTCCTGCCAAGAATTGATAAAAAATTTATTTTGGGGTTTTGGACAAAGTGGTTTTAATAGCGTACTTCTGGTTGATCTGACTCAATTTTTAGGAGTTAAAATTTAAATTTATATAAGACAAGTTTTTTTTTTAACTGCAAGCAAGGAGCGACAATAAAACTTAAGACGAATAGAATTTACTTCATATATGAAAGAGGTTGTCCCCTCCACAACACCTCGCTCTTTATGCTAAAGTTTTTTATTGTTTAAAAAAATAGAGATGTGACAGAGTCAGACTTTAGCGCAAAGAGCGAGCCGTTGCGGAGGGGACAACCTATTTTATATACGGAGTAATTTCTTATCGTTTGAAGTTTTAATGTCACTTTGAATTTGCATTAAAAAAAACTTGTTCTTTTTATTTAATTTTTAATAAAGAACGAACTCTAGCCTATACTAATGATTATAAGAAAAAAAAAAATCGGTATTAATATTTTCTATATTGCCTTTCCAAGCAATAAACTGTAAGACTGTTACGCCCGTATTATCCTTTGAATTGGGTTGAACACATCTATAGTGCCACCTTTTAAAACTAGCAAGTTGCCAAATCTCAGAATTGCCTTCTGAAGCAGCAATTTAAAATGAGCCATTATTCAACTCTCTATGATTTTCCAGTGCCTAGAGACCTGAGGAGGGAAAAAAAAGAGAAAAAAAGATGTCGTATATGCAGAATATCGTGGTTACTGCCACTTTTCTGGATTTTTAAGCCAATATAATTTCCTTGTGGCTCAAGCTAAGAATCGATGCAATTCCTATATTGGGGTTTTGAGCAAAGTGTTTTAATAGTGAAATTTTTGTTTGATCTGATCTATTCTTGGGAGTTGTGGGTTATTTTATGATTCTTTGCATTTGGGTTAGCCACTTTCTCTAATAAATATTCTTTCACATGTATTTGATTCGCTGCTTAAAATAAGGCTGTATTATTGTAAGAATCTAAGAGATCTATAGTGGCACCCTTTGAAACTAGTAGTTGACTAATCTCCAAATTGCCTTCTGAAGCAGTAAAATGTAAAGCTGTCATACTGTCCAAATCTAAGGCATCTACAGTGGCACCCTTTGAAACTAGTAGTTGACAAATCTCCAAATTGCCTTTTGAAGCAGCAATATGTAAGGCTGTGTTATTGTCCGAATCTAAAGCATCTATAGTGGAACCCTTTCAAACTAGTAGTTGACAAATTTCCAACTTTTCTAGCCAAGCAGTAAAATGTAAGACTGTTACGTACTTATGTTTCTTTGCATTTGGGTTGGGCCCTTTCTCTAATAGATATAATCAATAACGTGGATTTGATCCATTTTTGCTGCGTATAACAAGGCTGTCATATTGTCCGACTTATGATTGGGCCCTTTCTCTAATAGATATAATCAATCATGTGTATTTGATCCATTTTCGCTGCGTATAAAAAGGCTGTCACATTTTCTATTAGAGAAACAGGCCGACCGACCTCCTGTTTCTCTACTAGATATTCAATCACGTGTGTTTGATTCATTTTGGCTGCGTAAAATAAGGCTGTCATATTGTCCGAATCTAAGGCATCTACAGTGGCACCCTTTGAAACTAGTAGTTGACAAATTTCCAAATTTTCTAGCCAAGCAGTAAAATGTAAGACTGTTACGTACTTATGATTCTTTGCATTTGGGTTGGGCCCTTTCTCTAATAGATATAATCAATAACGTGTATTTGATCCATTTTCGCTGCGTATAACAAGGCTGTCATATTTTCCGACTTATGATTGGGTCCTTTCTGTAATAGATATAATCAATCATGTGTATTTGATCCATTTTCGCTGCGTATAAAAAGGCTGTCACATTGTCTATAGGCCGACCACCTGTTTCTCTACTAAAAATTCAACCACGTGTGTTTGATTCATTTTTGCTGCGTAAAATAAGGCGTTCTTATTGTTCGAATCTACGGCATCTATAGCGGCACCCTTTGAGACTAGTAGTTGACAAATATCCAAATTGCCTTTCCCAGCAGCAATATGTAAGGCTGTCATATTGTCCGGATTTAAGGCATCTACAGTGGCACCCTTTGAAACTAGTAGTTGACAAATCTCCAAGTTGCCTTTCCAAGCAGCAAAATGTAAGGCTGTTACGCACTTATGATTCTTTGAATTTGGGTCGGCCCCTTTCTCTAATAGATATTCAATCACGTGTATTTGATTCATTTGGGTTGCGTAAAATAAGGCTGTTCTATTGTACGAATCTAAGACATCGACAGTGGCACCCTTTGAAACTAGTAGTTTGCAAATTTCCAAATTGCCTTTTGAAGCAGCAATATGTAAGGCTGTATTGCACTTATGTTTCTTTGAATTTGGGTCGGCCCCTTTCTCTAATAGATATTCAATCACGTGTGTTTGATTCATTTTGGCTGCGTAAAATAAGGCTGTCATATTGTCCGAATCTAAGGCATCTACAGTGGCACCTTTTGAAACTAGTAGTTGACAAATCTTCAAACTACCTTCCTGAGCAGCAAAATGTAAAGCTGTCATATTGTCCAAATCTAAGGCATCTACAGTGGCACCCTTTGAAACTAGTAGTTTACAAATTTCCAAATTGCCTTTTAAAGCAGCAATATGTAAGACTGTATTGCACTTATGATTCTTTGAATTTGGGTCGGCCCCTTTCTCTAATAGATATTCAATCACGTGTGTTTGATTCATTTTGGCTGCGTAAAATAAGGCTGTCATATTGTCCGAATCTAAGACATCTACAGTGGCACCCTTTGAAACTAGTATTTGACAAATCTTCAAATTGCCTTCCGAAGCAGCAAAATGTAAGGCTGTTACACACTTATGATTCTTTGCATTTGGGTTGGCCCCTCTCTCTAATAGATATTCAATCACGTGTATTTGATTCTTAATCACAGCATCAAATAAGGCTGTTCTATTGTCCGAATCTAAGACATCTACAGTGGCAACTTTTGAAACTAGTAGTTTGCAAATTTCCAAATTGCCTTTTCTAGCAGCACAATGCAAGGCTGTACATTTTGCTGGTTTTCCAGAGAAGAAACCCCTGTTCCAAATTCTATTGGGGTGAAAATAAATTCCGTTGCATTCTAAGAGATTTTCAATAATCGGTGATGTTGGTCTCTCGTCACTATATGAATATAACGGTGACAAATCTTTGATAACTATAGGATTTCGATCCATTGGACATGAGGTTTTTACTTGTAGCCATTTCTTAATGCAATAGCCACAAAAGACATGCTTACATTCTGATGTCCGAAGAGGATCCTTCAGTTCATTTAAACAAATTGGACAAAAGAGACTCCTTTCCATATTCTTTGATATTTCTTACGAAAATCAGGTTTATTGTTTCTCGATCTGACGTTACTATTGGCTATAGTTCGCTCTTTAATATAAAACGAATTTTTGTGATTTTCATGTAATTTTCCAATTTTAATTCAAAAATTAAAATTATTCCTCGGACACCATAAATATTTTTGCAATTTAAGTAATAAATTTGGTGATCTTAAACTAAGAACTAAAATAAAAAAAAATGATTTTTTTTCCTACGGAAATGGAGCACCATGTTATAGAGATAAGCACTTTAGGAGTCGAGCCAAACCAAGTTTGGTTCCATAAAGCAAGCAAATGTTAATAACAGTTGTAACTACAGAGCTAGAGAAAAATGCGGTTTTTGTTAAGAAAACGATTTTATTTTTTAATTTATTTTTGTTAATTATGAAATGTTTCTAAATAAACCAATTTCCTTTAAAATGAGCCATCAGATAGCTCTCTACCATTATCCAGTGAAAATTAGCTTTCGATACTGAGATGACTTGTTTTAAAGCATATTTTTATATTAGCTCAGGACATCATAGGAAATGACGTCACAAAGATAATGCAAAAAGCAAGTTCAAAATAACTAGTTCTTTTGTTTTTGTTTGACGTCATTGATGGTTCACACGTTTAACAGTCTCACGTTTAGCTGCATGGAAAGACAATTTTGAGATTTTTCTAATACTAGTTTCAATAGGTGCTATTATAAATGTGTTGGGTTCGTTTTCTGTAAAACAGCCCTGGAAAAAAAAACAAATTAACACGCATCCGTGAACTTTCTTCTGAAGTAAAATACAAATTTCACATTTTTGCAGGTAGGACCTTGAAACCTCCATAGTTCGGTTCTCTGGTACGCTAAATCCGATGGTGTGATTTTCATTATAAATCTTTGACTTTTACGGAGTGTTTTTCCCCTTTTATCGGAAATAAGGCAAAGTTTCTCAGGAAAAGGTATTGTGGAGGGGAGGAACTCCCTTATATACGTAGAATTTTCTGTTCGTTTTAAGTTTAAATGCTGCTCATTACTTCCGGTTGAATTTTTTTTTATTTATTTTCTCATTGTTCTCTTATGAAAATAATGATAAAAAATTATGCTTCGCCCCCTTCATGGAAATGATCTTCCCTCCTGATAAATTCCTCCACTGAAAGATCCTCCCACCTAGCCAACCTCACCCCGATCCACTCCGACCCCAACGCGAAAAATTTCCCTGAAAACGTCTGTACACTTCATAATAACCATTACTGTATGTAAACAATAATCAAAGTTTTTAAATTGAAGCCCCTCCCCCCGGGACTTTGGGAGGTGAAATCATCCCTGACATAGTTATTTTATTTTCGACTATGCTAAACAGAATGGCTATCTCAAAATTTTGATCCGGTGACTTTGGGGAAAACATGTGCGTTGGAGGGGACCTAGATGCCCTCCAATTTTTTGGTCACTTGAAACGAGCACTAGAACTTTTAATTTCCGTTAGAATGAGTCCTCTCATGACATTCTAGAACCACTGGGTCGATACGATCATCCCTGTGGAAAAAAAACAAAAAAAAAAAAAACAAACAAATAAACACGCATCCGTGATCCGTCTTCTGGCAAAAACAAAAACAACGAAATTCCACATTCTTGTAGATAGGAGCTTGAAACTTGTATAGTAGGCTTCTCTGATACGTTGAATCTGATGGTTTGATTTTTGTTAAGATTCTATGACTTTAAGGAGATTTTCCCCTCTATTTTCTAAAATAAGGCAAATTGTCTCAGGCTCGTAACTTTTGATGGGTAAGACAAAACTATCGAAACTGATATATTTAAAATCAGCCTTAAAATATGATTCTTTTGATGTTACTATTTGTATCAAAATTTCGTTTTTTAGAGTTTCGGGTAGCATTGAGCCGGGTACGTTACCACGAACTGTTTGACTGTGCCTGTATGTCAGAGCGAATGTCTGATTGTCTCTTTCACATTGCTTGTGTCTGAGTTGGTGTTTGCATATTTCTGTGTCTGTCTTTGTGAGTTTGTGTGTTTGACTCTGTTTGTTTTTAGGTCTCTCTCTCTCTCTTACTCTCTTTTTTTTCTATCTCTCTCTCTCTCTCTCTCTCTCTCTCTCTCTCTCTCTCTCTCTCTCTCTCTCTCTCTCTGACTATGCCTGTGTGACTAAGCGGATTCTTGACAGTCTTACATTTGTTTCTTGAAAAGGCAATTTGGAGATTTTTCAACTACTAGTTTCAAAGGGTGCTACTATAGAGGCCTTAGATTCGGACAATAAAACATCCTTACTTTTTTCTGCTCGAAAAGGCAATTTGGAGATTTGTCAACTACTAGTTTCAAAAGGCGCTACTATAGATGTCTTAAATTCTGACAATACGACTGTCTTACATTTGTTTCTTGAATAGGCAATTTGGAGATTTTTCAACTACTAGTTTCAAAGGGTGCCATTATAGATGCCTTAGATTCAGACAAAAAAAAACAGCCTTTCATTCGTTTTCAGAGAAACACCTATGACATGGTAGGCTTAAGACTTATACAGTTAGGGAAGGCAGCAGTATCCAATTCTTATTTGTACCGAAGCAATATTTTTCTTGAACAGACTCGGAAAGAACTAATTGGCCTTTGAAAGTCTCGGAAAAACTGAATATTTGATATAGAATGATATTAATTGATGAAAGCTCATCTGTTTAAAATTTAATTTTACTGTAATATGTTTTTTATTTGTAAAGTTGTAATAAGTAGTCTACAAAATAAAATAAGTAGAATATAACTTGTTTGCAGTAGATTCGCCAATGACACAGTATGTTTTAGACCTTTACAGTGAGAGAAGGCGGCAAAACCCAAACTCTTCTTTGTAGTGGTTTTTGTTCAGTTCAAGCCTGATTTGCATATTCAGTTTAAGTCTCATCCGTTTAAAAGAAAAATGGTTGATAATGACTTTGATGTTTATTGGAAAGAAAAATCTTGTTTAATAACTGACTACCTTTTTTTTACTCTTTAGAATCCATGAATATCTGAAGCTTTGATTTTTTTCTTTATTCTAACAATGGAAAAATATTATATCCCTTCGCCCCTATTTTGTGCAAAGTACCACTTTTGTGCAATAATTGAATTATAAAAAAAATTCCCCTTCCTGCATTTTGGTGAATTAGTCCAATCGTATGGTTATTTTATTTGACGCAACATTCAAAAGGATATAAATTCAAAAAAAAGAAACAATCTTGATAATTTTAATTCAAATAAATATATATTACATTTGAATTACTGTTTTTAAAATTTGACTCTATTGGCCCCCATGGAGATAATTACCCCTCCCTCTCCATTTGAAAAGTAGGCAACATTTTTTCAAATTTTCATTAATAAAAATCTTCCCCTGTGCTAGATTTTTGTGAGTTTATGCATCTGTAATTATTTTATGTTAAAATAAACAATATGTATACTTGTACATGTGAATTAGAGTAGTAGCAAGACTAATCCCTTTGAACGGAATTTCACGGGAGAGGATATTTTCCTGACCTGGGAAGAACTTTTCACAAAAAAATTACTGTCTTGGGAGCAATCTTTTCATGAAAGTGAAGCCCGATTTACGGGCATTATTTGTAGTAAGCGATGAAAAATGAAATAAAAATAAATTTTTTTAGACGAACAGAAATTGTGATGCATGTGAAGGGGTTAGCTCCTCCTCAAAACTTTTTCCTCTCTACTAAAGTTTGACTGTTAATCTAAACACTTAGATTAAACAAGCTTTTGTTTAATCTAAGCAAAAGCTTTTCTAGAAGTGTTAAAAAAATGTACCTTTTTCATGGAGCGCAAGTTATTGAGCAGGGGACAATACCTTCATAAACATAATAGTTGCTGTTCGTTTTGAGTTTTAATATTGCTCCTATCTTTTAGTTGAAAAATTAAAAGTGAGCAATTTATTCTTTGTTGTTTCATGTTTTTCAATGAAAATAGTAAAAGGCGGACTCTGATGAAAACGCTCCCAAAAGATATTTAATAAAATCTAAGAAGAGCAAACACTGCCCCATGCTGTATTTGAAGCCCCTGAATTAAACTCCAAATTAGTGTACATAGTCACACAATATGTTGAACCTTAACAATAGATGAAGACGAAATCACATATTTTAAATATATATATATATATATATATATATATATATATATATATATATATATATATATATATATATATATATATATATATATATATATATATATATATATGCAAATTTTGTTTTAATTTTCCATGTGTGGTAAGCCGAAATCAAAACATGCATTAATTCAAAAACGTTCAGAAATTAAATAAAAAATTGGTCATATATATATATATATATATATATATATATATATATATATATATATATATATATATATATATATATATATATATATATATATATATATATATATATATATATATATATATATATATATATATATGTGTGTGTAAATAGAATAGTCAAAAGGACAAAAACGTTTGCACAAAAATAAAAAAAAATCTAGGCACTTTTAAGTAAACAAAAATTGAAGGGCAGCTAGGCCTCCTCCCCAACCCCTTTCTTATAAAAATCATCTGATCAAAACTATGAGAAAGCCATCTAGCAAAAAAAAGAATTAATATGCAAATTTTGTTTTAATTTTTCATGTGTGGTAAGCTGAAATCAAAACATGCATTAATTCAAAAACGTTCAGAAATTAAATAAAAAATTGGTTATATATATATATATATATATATATATATATATATATATATATATATATATATATATATATATATATATATATATATATATATATATATCTATATATATAAAAATAAGTTGTCTGTGTGTGGATCTGTGGATGGATCAGGTGACGTCATGTTTCGGCTGACGTCATGAAATTAGTTGCCATCATTTTTGCTTTGAAGGTGACGTCATTCAAGTTATATAAGACATATGTTCGCCGTCATGTTTCGGCTGACGTCATGAAATTAGTTGCCATCATTTTTGCTTTGAAGGCGTGACGTCATTCAAGTTATATAAGACGTATGTTCGCGTAGAATTCTATTAATGCTTAAGTTTATAATGACTGATGAAGATGCTCAAAGAGTCTATGCCAAAAAATTTACTGCTGATAGAGAAAGTCAGAAAAGAAAGCGTGCCGAGGAACTACCAGAGCAACGCGAAAGCAGACTTGCTGCTAAAAGAGAAAGTGAAAAAAGAAGGCGTGCCGAGGAACTACTAGAGCAACGCAGAAGCAGACTTGCTGCTAAAAGAGAAAGTGAAAAAAGAAGGCGTGCCGAGGAATCAAAAGACCAGCAGGGAAACAGGCTTGAGGCTGATAGAGAAAGAAAGAACAGAAAGCATGCCGAGGAACTACCAGAGCAACGCAGAAGCAGACTTGCTGCTAAAAGAGAAAGTGAAAAAAAGAAGGCGTGCCCGGACAGACAGGCAGATCTCAAAAACCTATCTTGATGGATATTTTCCACTGTCTAAATAGGCGATGATGCCTGCATGATGATATGTAATTTTTTTCCTTTTTTTGGATCCAATTAGCCAACATGGCTACCTAAGACTTAGCAAAATCCGTCCGTCCGTCTGTCCATCCGTCTGTGTAATCACGTATAGGGGGAGAAACGTTGGTTGGATTTGGATGAAAATTTTTATGGCCAGATTTGGTGCCAAAGATTATGAGATATATCAAGTTTAAAATAGGGCTCAAATAATGCAGGGGAGGGGGCTTTACCTGCTAAAAATAGTTTTTCGTTTAATTCATAGTAACTTGCGACTGGAGTGATGAATCTGAATGAAAATTGAACTAAAGAGGCCTAAGACCATGAAACGTATGAAGTTATGAGATAAAGACCCTAGCTAAAATTTAACAAGGGGGAGTGGGTTTTAATTCCTGAAAAATTTAAGTTTTCTGTTTAATTTAGTATAACTTGCAAATGGAGTTACGGATCCGAATCTAAACTAAATCAAAGATGCCTAAGATCAGGGTTCATATCAAGTTCTGATTCGTCTGAATACCTGAATTTGCTGGAACAAATTTGACAAAATAACACTGCATTGGATCCTGCTAGAATTCCCTAGACTTGTTTATTGCAGACAACATATAGATGGGCAAAGATTCATAGCTTCAGTAGTTTTACCAATAATAAGGTCCTGAAGATGATGAAATGGTAGAAATCTGGTTCAGTTGACGAGATGACAAAACTTAAACACTAATGTCAGAAATATTAGCCCAAATTGACTACAGTATGCAACATTTAGCACAAAACAAGGGATTTTAGCTCACTGTCGACCAGTGAACTGTAAAATAATTCTAATTTTCTTTGTTATATAGCTTTTAAACAAAAATGAAACCAAGTGTTAATAATACTATAATTGTTTTTTGTCAAAAACAAATACCTTATTTCACATCCAAAAATAGGGCATGGAGCTATATCTGAAGTTACTCTAAATCTAAAGGGTAATGTTTTCTTGTACATTGCCAAGGCCCAGACACACAAAAGCTATATCTGAGTTTGCTCTAAATCTAAAGGTGATGTTTTCTTGTACATTGCCCAAGCACACACACACAAAATTTTCGTGTCAATTGTAAAGTATTTGAAAAACAAGTACATTAAAAGTATCTTAAGTAATAAGTATTTCGTAATCTTACTTAAGTATCAAGTAATAAGTACACCCTAGATTTTTTACTTAAGTACAAGTAATGGACAATTTTACTTAAGTAGTACTTCAAATAAAAGTACTTCAAGTAAAAGTACTTCAAGTAAGTGACAGTACTGGTACAGTGTATAATAAGTGTAAACGATATCATTAAGTAAGTGACATCAGAATAATAGTGTAAATCAAACATTGCTAAAACAAAATTAATGAAATGCAAAAGAAAAGGTGGCCTATTTTTCAAAAGTCAGAGGGAGGGGATTTCTTTTATTGACTTTTTTTGAAACTAGGGGGGAGGGATTATTGATATCTTTGAACCAATAGAGTCAAAAGCTTATATAGAGCTTAACTCATTTGAAAGAAATAAAATTTTCCAGAGTGGTCCTTTTTTTCATTGAGGTTCTTTTAAATTATGCGTCGGTTAAAATAACCATACAATCGCACCAGTTCTTGAAAATGCAGGGAGGGGGATTTTTTCTGCAATTCAACGGGTACCTGTATATTATATGGTACACACTCGAGAAGTGAAGTTAGATTAATGCTAATGAAATGTACAAACATTGGATGAAAATAAAATATTTTAGTAAGAAAATTATGAATACTACAACAAATAATTATGGTAGGGGGGGGGGTAAAGAACACACTACATAGATACCTAACCTAACACAACGAAAATACCATCTCTATATATTAAATAATTACTTGGTATGTGAGTGGGATTTTCCTTCAGGCTCGTAGCTTTTAATGGGTAGCATTAAACCAAATAGGCTCTATGAATTTCGAATCAGCTTAAAAAATTCTTTTCTTTCGTTGCAACTAGTGTTACCAACAGTTTGTTGTTCAGGAGTTTCGGTTACTATTTAGCCGAGTCGTTCCATACACATAGTTTGTTATTACGAGTTTTTTTTATCAACAAAATTATTAACTTTGAAGAATAAAGTGACTGATGTTTATTATTACACGATTAATAAACTGGAGTCAGGAGTCTGGTTCCTTGATGCCATGGTTGGGGCAGATTTGACAGATCGAAAATCAAATACTGACGAACACGATTATTTATTAAAAAAAAAATACATCGTTTAGAAATTTCACTTATATTATGCATATATACTAGAAAAAATACATTTCTATTTACATTATTTATATAAGAAGAAATATGTAACTGTTTGAAATATGTAAATTCGTCTTCATCTATTATTAAGGTTAAACGTATTGTGTGACACTGGTTTGAATCTATGGACTATATGGACTCGTAGATTATAGTGGATAATGCAGACTGGTTTGGAGTTTAATTCAAATGCTTAAATGAAGGCGGGGTGCTGCTTGTTCTCCTTAGATTGTACAAAATACCTTTTTGGGGTATTTCATCGGAAAATGCCGTTTGGTATTTTCATAAAAAAAAAACGAAGATTAAGTTGCTCTTGGTGCTTAAGCCCTTTTAGAGAAATTTTTGTTTAAATTAAAAATCTCCTGTTTTTCAGGAGTCACTATTAAGAATTGGGGCAAACAGTCAACCTTCAGTGAAGAGAAAAAAACATCGGGGAGGAATTAGCCTCTCCACATACAGCTTGAAAAATCTAAATTACAATTTTCTGATACGCTTAATGTGATATTGGGATATTCATTAAGATTTTTGACCTTTTTGGGGATGTTTTCCCTTTTTTTTAAATCTTTCAGATTTTCACTGGGCAGCAATAAACTTGTTGTCAAAATATTAAACTTGATTAATTTTATTTATTTGGCCAAATCTTTTAATGTACCTATTGACATAATTTTCCGTTTTAAAATCTTCGGTTACTATTAAGCCACATCACTCCTTGCTTATAGTTCGTTATTACGAACTGTTTGATATATTCCATTTGCATAATTCGTGCTTTTGTGACGATTTTTACTTACGATGTTTTATTGCATTTGACTAATTACTCCTTCCATCCTGATGTAACAGTTAAGTGAATAATGCAAGTGAACCATATAATTAAATAAATTTCTTCAGAATGACAGTAGATTTTGTGGATAAGAGATTAAAACCTCTACAGTAAGGTTCTCTGATATGCTTACCCTAATGGGGTGATCACTAAGATTACTTACTTTTTTGGAATTGGTTACTTCTCTTTCGAAAATCTGGCAAATTTTGTCAGAATCGTGGCTTTTGATGGGTAATATCAATCTTAATAAATTATATACACTTGGAATCAGCATAAAAAGATAATTATTTTGATGAATTAGTTATTACTTTTTTAGAATTTCGGTTAATATTTTCCCACATTCCTCCCGTCTTTGATTTCGTTATTTGATATTGATCTAAAACGTCTTGGAAGCAAAAAATAGTTATAAACGCCCCGCTCTTTACGCTAAAGTTTTTTACTGTTTTAAGAGGTAGAGTTATAAGAAAGAGTCAAACTTTAGCGTAAAGAGTGGGGTATTGAGAAGGAAAAGTCCCTTTCATATACGGAGAAATTTCTGTTTGTTTTAAGTTTTAATGTCGCTCCTTACTTTGATTTAAAAAAAACTTGCTTTTTTTATTTAATTCAGTAAAGCGCCAATGACGCAGTAGGTTTTAGACTTTTACAGTGAGAGAGAAGGAGGCAAAACCCAAACTCTTGTTTGTAGTGATTTTCGTTAGTGACTCTGTGAGTCTTACAAACAATGAATACACTAAATCAATTTAATTTTGATGTTATTCAAAATATTCATACTACCCTGAGGTTTAATACTACCCATCAAAAGTTACAAGCCTGAGAAAATTTGTCATGTTTTTGAAAATAGGGGGAACCCCCTAAAATACAAAGTTATATCTATGCAAATTACACCATCAGATTTAATATATCAGGGAACCCTGCTTTAGAAGTTTTATTCTGAATTTGTAGAATTCTGAATTTTTTTTTGCCAGGAGCAAGATCACGGAGGCGTGTTTATTTAGTTGTTTGGTTTCGCCACAGGTAATTGTATCAAACAGTTTGTGGTAACGAACTGTAGTAAGGAGCGACCCGGCTCAATAGTAAACGAAACTCTAAAAAACAGAATTTCAATGCTAAAAGATATATCAAAAGAAGCAGATTTTTATGCTGATTTTAAATATATAAGTTTCATCAAATTTAGTCTTTGTCATCAGAAGTTACGAGCCTGAGAAAATTTGCCTTATTTTAGAAAATAGGGGGTAACACCCCCTAAAAGTCATAGGATCTTAACGAAAATCGCACAATCGGATTCAGCGTATCAGAGAACCCTATAGAAAAAATTTCAAGGTCCAATCTACAAAAATGTGGAATTTCGTATTTTTTGCCAGAAGACAAATTACGGGTGCGTGTTTATTTGTTTTTTTGTTTTTTTTTCCCAGGGGTCATCGTATCGACCAAGTGGTCCTAGAATGTCGCAAGAGGGCTCATTCTAACGGAAATGAAAAGTTCTAGTGCCCTTTTTAAGTGACCAAAAAAATTGGAGGGCACCTAGGCCCCCTCCCACGCTCATTTTTTTACGAAAGTCAACGGATCAAAATTTTGAGATAGCCATTTTGTTCCGCATAGTCTAAAACCATAATAGCTATGTCTTTGGGGATGACGTACCCCCCACAGTCCCTGGGAGAGGGGCTGCAAGTTACAAACTTTGGCCAATGTTCAAACAGTTCGTGGTAACGAACTGTAGTAAGGAGCGACCCGGCTCAATAGTAAACGAAACTCTAAAAAACGGAATTTCGATGCTAAAAGATATATCAAAAGAATCGGATTTTTATGCTGATTTTAAATATATAAGTTTCATCAAATTTAATCTTTGCCATCAAAAGTTACGAGCCTGAGAAAATGTGCCTTATTTTGGAAAATAGGGGGTAACACCCCCTAAAAGTCATAGGATCTTAACGAAAATTACACCATCGCATTCAGCGTATCAGAGAACCCTATTGAAAAAATTTCAAGGTCCAATCTAGAAAAATATGGAATTTTGTATTTTTTGCCAGAAGACAAATCACGGGTGCGTGTTTATTTTTTTTTTTTTTTTTTTTTCCAGGGGTCATCGTATCGACCAAGTGGTCCTAGAGTGTTGCAAAAGGGCTCATTCTAACGGAAATGAAAAATTCTAGTGCCCTTTTTAAGTGACCAAAAAAATTGGAGGGCACCTAGACCCCCTCCCACGCTCATTTTTTCCCCAAAGTCAACGGAGCAAAATTTTGAGATAGCCATTTTGTTCCACATAGTCGAAAACCATAATAGCTATGTCTTTGGGGATGACTTACCCCCCCCCCACAGTCTCTGGAGGAGGGGCTGCAAGTTACAAACTTTGACCAATGTTTACATACAGTAATGGTTACTGGGAAGTGTACCGACGTTATCAGGGGGATGTTTTTGGTTTGGGTGTGGGGTTCAAGGGAGGGGGCTATATGGGAGGATCTTTCCTTGGAGGAATATTTCATTGGGGAAGAGAAATTCAATGAAAAGGGCGCAGGATTTTCTAGCATTACTATAAAAAAAAACAATGAAAATGTAAACATGAAAAAGTTTTTTCAATTGAAAGTAAGGAGAAGCATTAAAACTTAAAACGAACACAGATTATTACGCATATGAGGGGTTCTAAAAATACTCTAGCATAAAGAGCGAGGTATTTAGGAGGAGATAAATACTTCGCTCTTTATGCTAAATTTTTTTTAAATAATTTCAACTATTTATTCTACGGCCTTTCTGATTCAGGGGTCATTCTTAAAGAATTGGGATAAAACAAGATTTAGTGTGAAGAGCGAGGTATTAACGAGGGGACCAACCCCCTCATATATATAATCAAAAATATAAGAATATAAAAGTTTGTTACGTAAGTTAATTCTGAAGTTACGTATTTTTTTTACTAATAAAAACGTTCGTTAAAAATAAAAGATCTAGTTGCCTTTTTAAGTAACCGAAAAATTGGAGGGCAACTAGACCTCCTTCCCCACCCCTTATTTCTCAAAATCGTCTGATCAAAACTAAGAGAAAGCCATTTAGCCAAAAAAAGAATTAATATGCAAATTTCATTTTTATAATTTATGTACGGAGAGCCAAAATCAGACATGCATTAATTCAAAAACTTTCAGAAATTAAATAAAAAAATAAGTTTTTTTAAATGAAAGTAAGGAGCGACATTAAAACTTAAAACGAACAGAAACTACTCCGTATATGAAAGGGGCTTTTCCTCCTCGACACCCCGCTCCTTGCGCTAAAGTTTGATTCTTTCTCGCAACTCTACTTTTTAAAACAATAAAAAACTTTAGCGTAAGGAGCGGGGTGTCGAGGAGGAAAAGTCCCTTTCATATACGGAGTGATTTCCGTTCGTTTTAAGTTTTAATGTCGCTCCTTACTTTCATTTAAAAAAACTTGTTTTTTTATTTAATCGATCTAGTGATCGAGTAAAATAGAGATGACTCATATACTCGGGAATCAAAAGTTCTAGTGCCATTTTCTAAATGACAGAAAATGCTGGAGGGTGGCTAAGACCCCTCCTACAGCACTTTTTTTCAAGGTTGTCAGATCAACATTTTAGATAGCCCTTTTTATTCAGACTAGTCTTAAGACCTACTAGCTATGTCTTTGATGATAACTTGACGCCCAGAGCCAGCGAGGGATGGGCTGAGTTTCAGGGGTCATTATTACGTGATTGGAACGAAAAATCAAACTTTGGCGTAAAGAGCGAGATGTTAAAAAAAGAAGGTGGCTCCCTTCATTTACATAATAATTTCTGTTCGTTCTTATTTTGAACCTTACTCTCAGTTGTAAAAACTTTTTTTTTAGTCAATGATAGAATTAAGAGTGTGATAAACTTGTGATAAACTACTAAATTATGACCGCTGTATAATAACAGTTGTTGATTTCCTATTATGGGGTATTTTAGCAGTCATTTACCCTACACATAATTATAAATGACCTATATTAAAAAAAAAAGAAAACATCAAGATAGATATGATGACTTTTATTTTAAAAAAAATTATATGATTTACGACTATCCTTTAAGCAACATTTTTAATCAATGAATTCAGGGGGTACCAATGCCTTCCAAGGTTTAAATTTTTGTTTTCACTATAAAAATCATAAAAAAAATTACCCACTTCTGCCCCCTAAAATTAAAAAATTGCCACTTTTGTATATTCAATAAATTATCAAAATCGCCTCCCCCTATATTTTTGTGGATTGGTGCAATTGTATTGCTATTTTATCCGACACACAATTCTAAAAGACCTGCATAAAAAAGAAAGACAAATGGAAAAACTCCGGATAAGTTGAATCGTTTAAAGTAAAAATCTTATTTGACGTCTAGAAAACCCTTTATGAAAAATTTTGACTCCGTGGGCTCAAAGTTTTCAAATACCCTCCCCCCTAGATTAAAAAAGAAAAATAGTTAGAAAAATGGGCAAACTTTTTTAAATCTTCATTATTAAAAATGTTCACCTCCCCTACATTTCTATGGGTTGGTGCCACTTTAAGGATTTTATGTTAAAATAAACTATATATATATATATACTAGCTGTTAGGGTGGCGCGTCACGCCACCCTAACACCTAGTTGGTTGGGGCGCTTCGCGCCCCCCCCCCCCCCAAGCCCCCCGCTCGTGTAAGTCATTACGCGCCATATTAGTTACGCGCCATTGTAGTTTTGTACCTGTGTCCCACCTGTGAATATAGAAAGATATATATATATATATACTTTCTGTAATTTCTCTTTGAGCGTCCCGGTCGTCATTTATATTCCCTGTGTCCCAGTGTCCCGGTCGTCATTTGTGTCCCGGTGTCCCGGTTTGTAGTTTATCTTTGAGTGTCCCGGTCGTCATTTATATCTCCCAGTCGTTATTTGTGTCCCAGTTCCCCAGTCTGTAATTTCTTTTTGAGTGTCCCGGTCGTCATTTATATTCCCTGTGTCCCAGTTTTTAGTTTTCTTTTTCTCCTATATTTTTCAGTTTCTTTCCTTTTTTTAGTTTTTTTCTTTTTCAGTTTTTAGTTTTTTCAGTTTTTTTTATTAGTTTTTTTTTTTTTCTTTTTAGCTTTTTTTGTAGTTTTTACCTTTTTTAGTTTTTTTTCTTTTTTAGTTTTTATTTTTTTACCTTTTTTTATTCTTTTTAGTTTTTTTAGTATTTCCTTTTTAGTTTTTTTTTGTAGTTTTTAGCTTTCTTAGTTTTTTTTCTTCTTTTATATTAATGCTAAAGCCAAGGTTCAAACCGGGAACCTCTCGGACCTGGAACCTGGAACATAACGCTTTACCAACTCAGCTACTTCGGCTTGAATACATTCGTTTTTGAATTGGTAATTGATGAAATAATTCAGACGTCATATAATGACGTCAATCGATAGACAGACAGACAGACAACTTATTATATATATATATATATATATATATATATATATATATATATATATATATATATATATATATATAGGCTACACGCAAGGAGTGAGAGTAAGGAACAGAATCAAAACTTAAAACAAATAGAAATTATTGCGTATATGTGGGGGGTGCTTTATCAATATGTAACTCTTCACGCGAAAGTATTTTAGCACTTTAAAAAAAAGGTTCATGCTGTTCTGATGAAATAGCCCTTGTATTTCAGGAATCATTCTTAAGAAATTAGGACTTAAGGAATGAAGGGAACTTTTGAAGAAAGAGCGAAACATTGAGGAGAGGGAAATCCTCCCTCTTATACGTAATAACTTCTACTCATTTTAAGTTTTGGGCTGATCCATACTTGCAGTTGAAAAAACTTTTTTTGTATGAAAAAACGTTTTTTTTGTTTCAAATCTGATTGTTTTTCAAATAATACCGAGGAATATGGGTCCCCGTCCTTGGAAAATTCCCTTCCCCAACATAGAATTCCTCCATGAAAAGTTTAGTCTCCTCGGAGATTTAACCCGGAGAACACCACAATGGAGGATTTCTCTTGTTAGGCAGCACTTTTATGCTATCTATAATTTCTGTTCGCTTTGGATTTCATTTAGTTGCTGATGCTGACTTGTGGTAGTTTTACGCTTGGTAGATTATTTGATTATATTTTTTCCCGTTTTTGGTTTAATGAAGCTCTTTACTTTTCTTTGGAAAACTTATTATGGAGAAAAAGTTTTTTTAGTCAATAAGGCTAAACAATAGCCTTAAGCCTTAACAAGGCTATGTAATAGCCTTGTAAAACAAAGATGACTACTTGGTATGATTAAACAAAAAAAAAAAAAAAAAAAAATTAAATGAAAGTAAGGAGCGACATCAAAACGAAAAGAAATTACTCCGTGTATGAAAGGGGCTTTTCCTCCTCAACGCCCCGCTCTTTACGCTAAAGTTTGACTCTTTCTCTTAACTTTACATTTTAAAACGGTAAAAAAACTTTAGCTTAAAGAGCAGGGCGTTGAGGAGGAAAAGCCCCTTTCATATGAGGAGTAATATCTGTTTGTTTTAAGTTTTAATATCGCTCCTTACTTTCATTAAAATTTTTTTTTGTTTAATTTCTCGATGTTTTTGAATTAATGCATGTTCTCATCTCGGCTCTCTGCACATAAATAATTAAAATAAAATTTGCATATTAGTTTTTTTGGGCTAAATGACTTTTTCTTAGTTTTAATCGGAAGATTTTGAGAAAAAAGGAGCGAGGTAGGAGGCCTAATTGCCCCCTGATTTTTTGACTACTTAAACAGGCATCTATAACTTATTATTTTTTACGAACGTTTTCATAAGTAAAAAATATACGTAACTTACAAATCAAATTACGTAGCGAACTTCTATATTCGTATGTTTTTATTGCGTATATGAGGGTGCTCATTCCTTGTCGATACCTCGCTCTTTACATTGGAGCTTAAATTTTATCCCAATTCCTTAAGAATGACCCCTGAGTCACAAAGGCCGTAGAATAAATAGTTGAAATTACTAAAAATTCTTTAGCGAAAAGAGCGAGGTATTACGAGGAGGTAAACCCCTCATGTGCGTAATAATTTCTGTTCGTTTTAAGTTTTAATGCTCCTTCTCACTTTCAGTAGAAAAAAACTTTTCATATTTATTTGTTCATTGTTTTTTTAAATAATGCTAGAAAATCCTGCGCCCCCTCCATTGAAAGTCTCTTCCCCCATGAAAATTTCCTCCATGGAAAGATTCTCCCACATAAGCCCACCCCCCTTCAACTCTCCCCCCCCCCAAACCAAAAAAAAATCCCCCAGAAAACGTCTGTACACTTTTCGGTAACCATTACTATATGTAAACACAGGTCAAAGTTTGTAACTTGCAGCCCCTCCCACGGGGACTGCGGGGGAGTAAGTCGTCTCCAAAGACATAGTTATTAGGTTTTTCGACTATGGTGAATAAAATGGCTATCTCTGAATTTTGATCCGGTGATGTTGGGGGAAAATGAGCGTGGGAGGGGGCCTAGGTGCCCTCCAAATTTTGTGGTCACTTAAAAGGGCACTAGAACTTTTAATTTCTGTTAGAATGAGCCCTTTCTCGTCATTTTAGGACCACTGAGTCAATATGATCACCCCTGGAAAAAAACAACAACAACAAAAAAAAACAAATAAACACGCATCCGTGATTTGTCTACTGGCAAAAAATGCGAAATTCCACATTTTTATAGATAGGGGCTTGAAACGTCTATGACAAGGTTCTCAGATTGTATGACTTTTAGGGGGGTGTATCTCCCTATTTTCTGAAATGAGGCAAATTATCTCAGGCTCGTAACTATATTTAAAATCAGCATTAAGATGTGATTCTTTTGATGTAACTATTGCTATCAAAATTCCATTTTTTTGTGTTTCGGTTACTATTGAGCAGGGTCACTCCTTACTACAGTTCGTTAGCAAGAACTATTTGATCTAATAAAAGTAAGGTGTCACTTTGCAAAACATTGCTAAACACAATTTTCGAATTGCTATTTTGTAGATTGTAGGGCTTAAAGGTTTTAAGAGATTAGCATAGCTATTACTCTAATTCCCATATACGGTATATACATTGTTGGTTTTAGCATAAAATCCTTACAGCAGCGCAAACTCACAGAAATGTAGGGGGGGGGATCTTTACTAACGAAGATGCGGGAAGAGGGTAGACTATTTTTCAAAATGCAGGAGGAGGAGATAACTTTTATATATTTCTTAATGCAAAGGGATGGGTAATTGAGACCTTTGAGCCCATAGAGTCAAACTTTACATAAAGGGCAATTCAGACGTCATGCCGTATTTTCATGAAAAATAAACAATATTAGGCCTATCTCTAGTTTTTTTTCATTTTATCTTTTTTTAATTGAGGTCTTTTAGCATTGTACGTCAGAAAAAATATACAATTAAACCAATCCATAAAGATTCAGGGAGGGGGAATATTGATAGTTTAAAAACGTACTATAAAAATGATACTATGCAAAATCTACGTGTCAAGGGGGGTAATTTGATTTACACCATTTTTACAGAGTAAATAAAAAGAAATTCGAAATTTCAGGAGGCGATTGGTGCCCCCTGAATTTATGGATTCAAAAGCATAAAGGGTAGTTATGAATCGATGAAGGTTTTTCTTTCTAATAAACATCAACACCACATCACTATCTGCAGTTTTCCATTTTTCTTACATTGATATCCTTTTGAATTAAATGTAGGATAAACAACCACTAAATATCTCATAATACTCTATCCAGTAGACCTTAATTTCAATTACAGTGGACCTTAAAGACTTCTTTAAAGCAGGTTGATTGATTTATTAATATTTGTTCTTTAGTTAGGCATTTCTTAATTTTTCTTCTTTTTCAGGTAGAACATAAAATACTTTAAAATTGCGCCTACCCTTTCAATAAGAATTTCAATATAGTTTCATAGTCAAGGAAAACCATTTGCATAGGTCTATATTTCTAGGAAAAGCTGTATCCATTGTTCCTTCTTCGAAGTGAGTTAATATATGACAACGTTCTGCCAGGGGCCCTGACAAAAAAAAATTCCCCTTCTCTATGGCCCCCAGACATAGGATTGACTTCAAACTGAATAACATCAATAATAGGATACTACCTTTCATTCAGCACTAAGATCCATTTGTGACTAACATCATCTATATCTGGCATCATGCATTCATATCCTGTATTACATGCTGGTTGACAAGAATGGAGCGAGCCCTCCCCCTACAAAGTTTTGATCAGGTGCAGATCCCTCAAAATAAACAAAGATAAAGGATAAAGTATTCTTACTATGCCCAAGTTTGATTGAAACCTCACAACCCATTTTTGTAGATATGCTGGTGACATTATTTTAGGAGCCCCCTCCACAGAAGTTAGATTGTGTCTGCACACCAAAAAGTCTACCTTGAAACAACATTTCCAGCAACGGGTCTAGCCGTTTTCCCCCATAAGTATTTCCCGTCAAAAAATACCTAACTTCATGGAAAAAATTCCCCATGGAATATCCCCTCCCCATTTCCCCCATAAGCATCTGATTTAAATTTTGAGATAGGCTTTTTGTCTAAAATAATCCAACGTTCAAATAGCCATGCCTCCAGAATTGAAAGCCCCCTTTCCAGCTCCTATGGCAAGTACTGCTAAGAATGCAAGTTGTCCAATGTTAAGATGTACGGTTTTTGTAGGAAAGGTGGTCATATACACTTTTTAGCGTAGTAGATGCCTCAAAAGATTTGAATGCGAAAACATCTTAACTCTCGTTGAGCCTTCAAGTAAATACATAATTAGTTCTAAGCAAGTTCTCAATTTAATATCACACTATGTTTTTTTCCTCTCTTCCTCAGCTTTTGCATAAATCTAAGAGTCTTTGTCTTTCCTTGATTTTTTTCCTTTTTTAGCAGGAGCCAGTCACTGGTGACCGGTGCCAAAATCCTGCGGCAGAAAACCCTAAATATTTCACGTTAAAAGCGTATACTTCTACGCCAAACATAAAAACAAATCCAAACACCTTTCATAACAATATTTTCAAAATAACCATCTTACTTATTCAGGTTATACCAGTTTGTCCGAAACACCAGAGATGGCAGTACGGACAACTTCCATTGTATATAATTTCAACTTGAGAGATCTTATGGCGTTTGTTGTAGTTCTAATGACCCTTCCTTCAAAAAGAGCTTCTTTAAATCTTTCAGCCGTTAGATATTTCTTCATCAGATGTTTTGATGTTCCTTTGGCAGCCTTCTTTAACTTCTCGTTCTGCGTTACAACACAATAGCATTTAGGCGAAGCGGCGATTAATTCTATGAACGTATCGCTTCCTATTTCGTTTTTAAGTCTGCCAAATTCATTCTTTTTCGGGCTATTTACCAGATGGGGATATTTGATGGGGTCCCAATTGGAAAAGTCTATGATAGGTCGGAGAGTTGGGGATGTCAAATTGCCGACTAAATCCTTTGTAAATATCTTAATAAGGACTGAGTCAGTATCTGAATAAGCTAAATAAATTCTACCAGAAAGAGGCCCACCATAATATGGAACTAGATTGTCCCAAAATGTCTCAGCCATAATTTTCTTGGATATAGATAGGATGGCTGCACCAGCTGCAATATTTTTGTTCAGGAGGACATGTCTCTTTTTTCTGAATATCAGCGCAAGATTCTCATTAACTATTGAGAAAGAAGATATATTACAGTCTCCAACCAGACGTCTTGTAGTTTTCAGATCTGTTGTAAATATACACGACGTCCTTTTTCGTACTTGCTCTACAGATTTCCCAAAAATAGTGTTGTTAAATAGCTTATAGAGCTCACTCTTCGTTTTAGATTTTGTTTGTGATCTTCTTTCCATAAAATGGTCAATGTACGTTTTCATAAGAAATTCCTGTTTGAATTGAATTACACTATGGATCTGATCTAGACGAAAATGATGGTTGAGCATGAATTTCAAGTATGTATGGTGTAGGGTAATTTCCTTTTTGTAGCCAAAAGATGCGAGCAATTCATTTGTTGACGTCCCTGGGATCTTGTCTTCCTTTATGCGTTTTTGGTTGTATGGGCATAAATCTTCAAAACGGATTCTCTGTCTGGAAATAGGGTGTGGCATCATTTAATAATAGTCGTGGAATTCTCGTGGAATTTCTCCACTAAATGTTTCAAAATAGCCATACTATCCATTCTCTTTTATAGTAGAAAAGTCGGGGTAATCCTGAGATTCTAAAATTTTAGTCACCTATGGGTATTTTATAATTTGACATGCAGTTTGCATATAGTCCATTATGATCTAAACACAAACCGTAGCTCAGATTATCAGGATGAGTAGGGTCACATTGAATGTACCGATCATTATGGAATACCAGACCACCATATATAGCTTTTTCAATCTTAAGATGAATTTCTAAATCTTCAATTAAGTGGATTTTATGTGGAGCTGCAAATTTCAGCATTAGTTGGTATGCTAAAGATGGTGTTGAAAAATATGCATTTGGGTCTAAACCATAAAGATCTAGTACATCTTCAACGAAGGTCATAAAAACATCGGCTAGAGTTAACACATCTGATGCAAGATAAACTCCGCAATAATGCCATAAATTTTTGCACTCGAAGACATCCCAAACTTCTTGCGCAAGAGCGTATTCTTCTGTACTTATAGCCTTTTGGTTGAGATCATCATAAAAAGATGCTTGAGATGGTAAACTTGGTTCTTCAAACCGTGTAAATTCATCCATATAACTATACGGGAAAACACCCTTTTGTGTAAGTAGATTGTATTGATGATCATTTGAAAATTTCTGTCGTAGGATTTGGAAAGACTGTGGATCTTTAGCCTTTTGTACAGCAATCAAATTTTCCAAGGATTTTGGCAGGAATGCAAAAGTGTCAAAGAAGAGAACTGAATAGCGGCGTTCTTGGTTATTTTCAAGGCTCCGGGACCAGCTAATTTTTAAGGTGAGAAATTTTTCGCTTGATTTGGCCAATGGTTCGCACTGTAAATTAAAACCTTATATACAAATTAAAATTTGTGAAAGGGCTTCCAAAACATGTTTTATGTCATAACTTAAATTATGGAACCCAACCAGAATATACCGCTTATGTCTTAAAACGGTGTTACATGTCGAGTGAGCTAAACATTTAAAATTCGGTCCTTTAATATAATGACAGTGGTGTCTGACTGTTCTATCTCCTACTTTTTTCGGTTTTTCGATCAGGGATTTTTCACATATACCGCAATTAGTCTCTTGAAATTTATGACTATCTTTCGTCTAAGCAGTTTTGTGCGTCTTGAATGAGTAATATCATGCCGTCAATGTGGCAATTTGGACCATAGGTTTCTCGGTATTTCTCAAGTTTTTTACCGTATTTGACGACGGTATGTGCGTACGCTGCTGGCCAGTGCTCTGAAATTATTCCTTTTCGAATAGGTTCGTCAACTTTTTTGATGATTGACTCGAAATCTGCGAAAATTCTATATTGAAATGGTATTTTATTATAGAAATCCTTAAATTCGATTATTGCTTTTTCCCCCTTTGGCATAGATACTGTTTGTAAACCGTGAGGAGAGCAGGCTTCGATATGTTGTTTTAATTTATTTTCAGTCCTTGATCGTGACAGGCAGTATGGGCAATAGAATCGCGCTGTTTTTCCTGAAGATAGTAAACGACTTAGATTTACGATAGGCCAAAAATGAGCGTAGTCTGCATTATCCGACTCTCCGTACAGTAAATAGGCATAATATTTTACATTAGAATTAGATGGAGCATGAATTGGACAAATTGCTTTCTCTAGTTCATTATAATGTCATACACATATCCCTACTGAGGCGGAGGTGTTTTCTTGCTCCCATTTTGAGATATCGTTAATTTTGATTGGCCATTTTCCCTCAAAACAGTTGAATGTAACGGTTGGAAAAATACCGGGTTCTCCATGACTTCCTTCTAGCCCATTCCTACTTAACTCTAGTAAATTAGACTAACTAGAATTGTCTTTTAAAACTTGATGTCCCGCTGCCAAGACCGACCATTTGAAACATTGTAATCCTTGGTCGAACCGCATTTACAAAATTCCATTTTTGCTAGCAAGGGCTTGCGGAACTGGAGGACCGTTCCGGCCGGCGGGAATGGGAAAATCCCCGTCAAATTTCGCAATATGAATGTCGAGACTCTGGATTCCTGTAAGTGAAAATCCACTCCCATTTTCTGCATACTTTTCCGCCGATTCATTGATTTTTGTGATGCATTTGTCAATTTCTGTATCTATATCCCCACCTCTATTAAAACGTTCCATGTATGAAAGCAAAGGGACAGTCCTATCCTCTTCATCTTCCCGGCTAAAAATTGCATTAACTGCCAGTTGAGTTCTTACGCTAGTATGTTCTTCTTCTTGAATTTGCCGTATTATTCCACCGATAGTTTGGCGCAAAACATTGACTAGTTCGCCAGATCTTTGGGTCTTAAAGGCGACATTGGATTTAAAGGTATATGATCTTAAGTAATTGTGAAAGGCATGATCTTTCAATTCAAATTGAGCTCCTCCAAACTGATTAGAAGGACCCGGTTGATCTAAATCTACTTGTAAGAAGAGATCATCGTTGTTATCATTTAAAAAATTTTGGACTAACGAGTCAACACTGGTTTGTGTGTCGCTACCATTCAATTAAAATTGAGCCCCTCCAAACTGATTAGAAGGACCCTGTTTATCTAAATCTACTTGTAAGAAGAGATCATCTTCGTTAGAATCCAAAAAATTTTGGACTAGCGAGTCAACACTGGTTTGTGTGTCGCTACCATTAATTGAAACTCTTATCTTTTTCGCTGGTGGTTCTAAAAATCCAGAACCCTGACTACTTCCACTGTTTAAATTTTCACTTTCCATAATAAATCACTGAACACTTTCTTATCGTAAGCAAAACTGTAACTGATGCTATAATCTTTAACCCACGCCTTTTATAGCTTTTGCTCAAGATTATGCAATATTGTGAAATTTGTGCTATATTGTGAAATTCCCCCTTTTCACAATTCTGATTGGAAAATCCAATGATCAATTGGAATGCTGAAATGTAAACAATTGCAAACCTTGTCTAACCCTGCTTTCAATAACACCTTTGTTTACCGACCATCGGAATGTAGTTATCAAGATTGCCAAATAGAATGTAGCCCCCTTTTTCCGCAATACCTCTCTTAATTGCATTTGTACAAATCATTAATATTTTTTTTCTTTACAGGGTTCTCCTCTAGTATTCCTGAGTTTCTCACAAGAAAACTATATTTATGTATATATTTTATTTAATTTGTATATTTTTTATTCTGTACAATACATTTTTATATGTCTACTTCTTACTCCAAACTACTTATGCCATATTGGAAGCTAGGAAAAACCTAGACCTACTCTTAGAAATATTTTTGAAAGAATTAAAATTAATAAATTTACTAGCCTAGACTATATTGTGTAATCAAACAGTTCGTGGTAACGAACTGTAGTAAGGAGCGACCCGGCTCAATAGTAACCAAAACTCTAAAAAATGGAATTTTGATACCAATAGCTACATCAGAAGAATCGAATTTTAATGCTGGTTTTAAATATATAAGTTTCATCAAGTTTAGTCTTACCCATCAAAAGTTACGAGCCTGAGAAAATTTACGTTATTTTAGAAAATAGGGGGAAACGCCCCCTAAAAATCATAGAATCTTAACGAAAATCACACCATCCGATTCAGCGTATCAGAGAACCCTACTGTAGAAGTTTCGAGCTCCTATCTACAAAAATGTGGAATTTTGCATTTTTTGCCAGAAGGCAGATCACGGATGCGTGTTTATTTGTTTTTTTGTTTTTTTTTTTTTTTCCCAGGGGTGATCGTATCGACCCAGTTGTCCTAGAATGTTGCAAGAGGGCTCATTCTAACGGAAATGAAAAGTTCTAGTGCCCTTTTTAAGTGACCAAAAAAATTGGAGGGCACCTAGGCCCCCCCCACACTAATTATTTTCCCAAAGTCAACAGATCAAAATTCTGAGATAGCCATTTTATTCAACGTAGTCGAAAAACCTTATAACTATGTCTTTGGGGAAGAGTTACTCCCCCACAGTCCCAGTGGGAGGGGCAACAAGTTACAAACTTTGACCTGTGCTTACACTTACTAGTAATGGTTATTGGGAAGTATACAGGCGTTTTCAGGAGGATTTTTTTGGTCGGGGGGAGGGGTTGAGAAGAGGGGGATATGCTGGGGGAACTTTCCATCCAGAATTTGTCATGGGAGAAGAAAATTTCCATGAAGGGAGAGCAGGATTTACTAGCATTATTTAAAAAAAAAAATTAAAAAATAAATGTGAAAAAGCTTTTTCAGCTGGAAGTAAGGAACAGCAATAAAACTTAAAACAAACAGAAATTATTACCCATATGAGGGGCTCACCTCCTTCTAATACCTCGCTCTTTACGCTAAAGTATTTTTAGTAATTTCAACTATTTATTCTACGGCTTTTGTGATTCAGGGGTCATTCTTAATGAATTGGGATAAAATTCAAGCTTTAGTGTAAAGAGCGAGGTACTGATGATGGGGCGAATCCCCTCATATATGTAATAAAACATGAGAATACAAAAGTTCTTTACGTAAGCTAATTTATAAGTTACGTAAATCTTTTACCAATAAAAAGATTCGTAAAAAATTAAAAGTTCTAGTTGCCTTTTTAATTAACCAAAAAATCGGAGGGCAACTAGGCTTCGTCCCCCGCTCTTTTTTTCTCAAAATCATTCGATCAAAATTATGAGAAAGCCATTGAGCCAAAAAAAAAATATGCAAATTTCGTTTTGATTATTCCTCTGCGGAGAGCCAAAATCAAAACATGCATTGATTCAAAAACGTTCAGAAATTAAATAAAAAAAACAAGTTTTTTCAACTGAAAGTAAGGAGTGACATCAAAACTTAAAACGCACAGAAATTACTTCGTATATGAAAGAGGCTGTTTCCTCATCAACGCCCCGCTCTTTACGCTAAAGTTTTTTACTGTTTTAGAAAGAAGAATTGAGAGAAAGAGTCAAACTTTAGCGTAAAGAGCGGGGCGTTGATGAGGAAGCAGCCTCTTTCATATACGAAGTAATTTCTGTGCGTTTTAAGTTTTGATGTCACTCCTTACTTTCAGTTGAAAAAACATGTTTTTTTTATTTAATAACAACCAGGTTCGTAAATACCTACCTTTGCGACATCGCAATGTTGCGTCACTTGCATCTGGAAGACTGTTGATTGGAGGATCGGGGTGGGGAGGGGGCGGGGCTTGAATTGCCTATCCTTGTCGCAGAAACTGTTAGGGCCTATACTACTAGCGAAAAAAAAAATTAATATACAAATTTCGTTTTAATTATTTATGTGCGGAGATCAAATGGAGATCAAAGTGCGGAGAATTATGTGCCAAGATCAAAACATGCATTAATTAAAAAACGTCCAGAAATTAAATAAAAAAACAAGTTTTTTTTAAATGAAAGTAAGGAGCGACATTAAAACTTAAAACGAACAGAAATTACTCCGTATATGAAAGGGGTTTTTCCTCCTCAACGCCCCGCTCTTTACGTTAAAGTTTTTTACTGTTTTAAGAAGTAGAGTTATGAGAAAGAGTCAAACTTTAACGTAAAGAATGGGGCGTTGAGAAGGAAAAGCCCCTTTCATATACGCATTAATTTCTTTTCGTTTTAAGTTTTGCAAATTTTGTTTTAATTATTTATGTGCGGAGAGCCAAGATCAAAACATGCATTAATTAAAAAACGTCAAGAAATTAAATAATTTTTTTTTTTTTTAATGAAAGTAAGGAGTGGTATTAAAACTTAAAACGAACAGAAATTACTCCGTATATGAAAGGGGCTTTTCTTCCTCAACGCCCCGCTCTTTACGCTAAAGTTTTTTCCTGTTTTAAGAGGTAGAGTTATGAGAAAGAGTCAAACTTTAGCGTAAAGAGTGGGGCATTGAGAAGGAAAAGCTCCTTTCATATACGGAGTAATTTCTGAATAAAAAGGGCTATCTAAAATGTTGATCTGACAACCTTGAAAAAAAGTGCTGTAGGAGGGGTCTTAGCCACCCTCCAGCATTTTCTGTCATTTAGAAAATGGCACTAGAACTTTTGATTCCCGAGTATATGAGACATCTCTATTTTACTCGATCACTAGTTAGATTAAATAAAAAAACAAGTTTTTTTAAATGAAAGTAAGGAGCGACATTAAAACTTAAAACGAACGGAAATCACTCCGTATATGAAAGGGGCTTTTCTTCCTCAACGCCCCGCTCTTTACGCTAAAGTTTTTTACTGTTTTAAGAGGTAGAGTTATGAGAAAGAGTCAAACTTTAGCGTAAAGAGTGGGGCATTGAGAAGGAAAAGCTCCTTTCATATACAGAGTAATTTCTGTTCGTTTTAAGTTTTAATGTCGTTCCTTACTTTCATTTAAAAAAACTTGTTTTTTTATTTAATTCAGTAAAGCGCCAATGACGCAGTAGGTTTTAGACTTTTACAATGAGAGAGAAGGAGGCAAAACCCAAACTCTTGTTTGTAGTGATTTTCGTTCGTGACACTATGAGTCTTGATAACAATTTATTTAAATAAAAAAACAAGTTTTTTCAACTGAAAGTAAGGAGCGACATTAAAACTTAAAACGAACAGAAATTACTTCGTATATGAAAGGGGCTGCTTCCTCATCAACGCCCCGCTCTTTACGCTAAAGTTTGACTCTTTCTCTTAACTCTTCTTTTTAAAACAGTAAAAAACTTTAGCGTAAAGAGCGGGGCGTTGATGAGGAAGCAGCCCCTTTCATATACGAAGTAATTTCTGTTCGTTTTAAGTTTTAATGTCGCTCCTTACTTTCAGTTGAAAAAACTTGTTTTTTTATTTAATTTCTGAACGTTTTTGAATCAATGCATGTTTTGATTTTGGCTCTCTGCAGAGAAATAATTAAAACGAAATTTGCATATATTTTTTTTTGGCTAAATGGCTTTCTCATAATTTTGATCAAATGATTTTGAGAAAAAAAGAGCGAGGGAGGAAGCCTAGTTGCCCTCCAATTTTTGGTTAATTAAAAAGGCAACTAGAACTTTTAATTTTTTACAAATCTTTTTATTAGTAAAAGATATACGTAACTTATAAACTAGCTTACGAAAAGAATGTTTTATTCTAATGTTTTCATTACACATATGAGAGGGTTCACCCACTCGTCAGTACCTCTCTCTTTACACTAAATCTAAAATTTTGTCCCAATTCATTAAGAATGACCCCTGAATCACAAAAGCCATAGAATAAATAGTTGACATTGCTAAAAACACTTTAGCGTAAAGAGCGAGGTATTAGGAGGAGGTGAGACCCTCATATGGGTAATAATTTCTGTTCGTTTTAAGTTTTAATGCTGCTCCTTACTTCCTGCTGAAATAAACTTTTTCATATTTATTTTTTCATTGTTTTTTTTTAAATAATGCTAGTAAATACTGCGCTCCCTTCATGGAAATTTTATTCCCCCATGACAAATTCCTCGATTGAAAGTTCCCCCAGTATATCCCCCTCTTCTCAACATCTCCCCCCAACCAAAAAATCCTCCTGAAAACACCTGTACATTTCCCAATAACCATTACTATATGTAAGCAATGGTCAAAGTTTGTAAATTGTAGCCCCTCCCACGGGGACTGTGGAGGAGTAAGTCGTTTCCAAAGACATAATTATAAGGTTTTTCAAATACGTTGAATAAAATGGCTATCTCAGAATTTTGATCCGTTGACTTTGGGAAAATAATTAGCGTGGGAGGGGGCCTAGGTGCCCTCCAATTTTTTCGGTCACTTAAAAAGGGCACTAGAACTTTTCATTTCCGTTAGAATGAGCCCTCTCGCAACGTTCTAGGACAACTGGGTCGATACGATCACCCCTGGGAAAAAGAAAAAAGAAGAAAAAAAAAACAAAAAAAAAACAAACAAATAAACACGCATCCGTGATCTGCCTTCTGGCAAAAAATACAAAATTCCACATTTTTGTAGATAGGAGCTTGAAACTTTTACAGTAGGGTTCTCTGATACACTGAATCTGATGGTGTAATTTTCGTTAAGATTCTATTACTTTTAGGGGGTGTTTCCCCCTATTTTCTAAAATAACACAAATTTTCTCAGGCTCGTAACTTTTGGTGCGTAAGACTAAACTTGATGAAACTTATATATTTAAAATCAACATTAAAATGCGATTCTTTTGATGTAGCTATTGGTATCAAAATTCCATTTTTTAGAGTTTTGGTTTCTATTGAGCCGGGTCGCTCCTTACTACAGTTCGTTACCACGAACTGTTTGATGAATACACCAAATCAATCGAATTTTGATGTTATTCAAAATATTCAAAATTCATGAAGTTTAATACAACCCATCAAAAGTTACAAGCCTGAGAAAATTTGTCATATTTTTGAAAATAGGGGGAACCCAATAAAATATAAAGTTATATCTATGCAAATTACTCCAGCAGATTTAATATATCTGGGAACCCTACTGTAGAAGTTTTAAGCTTCTATATGAAAAAAGTGGAATTCTGAAATTTTTTTTGCCAGGAGCAAGATCACGGAGGCGTGTTTATTTAGTTGTTTGGTTTCGCCACAGGTAATCGTATCGAACCAGTGATCGAGTAAAATAGAGATGTCTCATATAATCGGGAATCAAAAGTTCTAGTGCCATTTTCTTAATGACAGAAAATGCTGGAGGGCAGCTAAGCCCCCTCCTACAGCACTTATTTCCCAAAGTTGTCAGATAAACATTTTAGATAGCACTTTTTATTCAGACTAGTCTTAAGACCTAATAGCTATGTCTTTGATGATAACTTGACGCCCAGAGCAACCGGGGGATGGGCTGAGTTTCAGGGGTCATTATTACATGATTGGAACGAAAAATCAAACTTTGGCGTAAAGAGCGAGATTTTAAAAAAGAAGGTGACTCCCTTCATTTACATAATAATTTCTGTTCGTTCTTATTTTGAACCTTACTCTCAGTTGTAAAAACTTTTTTTTTTAGTCAATGATAGAATTAAGAGTATGATAAACTTGCACTACTAAATTATGACCGCTGGATAATAACAATTGCTGATTTTTTACGCTACATTCAACTAATTATGCATTAATTCATGATCTATTTATTAAGTGCATAATTCATGTTAAAAATCTCCGTAAGTCAATATTGTAAGGAATATTATGTAAATTAAAGATTAAAACTTGTACGACGGATATCAGTAAGCTCATATAATCTATTTGAGAGCTTACAATTTTGAAGAAGCAAATACAAAAAAAGTAATTCTTTTTTCGGATTTGCTATTTTGTATGGCTCAAGAGTTTTCAAACAGATTGTTTCTTTTATTAATTTAAATAGTATGTAGAAGTGTATGCTTATGTCTATTTTAAGAAAAAACCTTGCACTGGTGTCAATTCATGAAAATGAAGAGAGAAAAAGATTCTTAAATATGTACAAAAGCTGAGAAGGAGGGGCAGAAAATAGTTTCTGATACTTTATCCATCACCATTAATCTAATTCTGGAATTTTCTTAGAAACTTTTTATAAACTTGCTGATTCATACCAGAAGTGCAACTTCAATGCTGTTCTTTGGGTGTCTTTTTAAAAACTTTTCAGATATTTCAATAAAGACTACCGTATCATGGATACTGCCCTGGCAAGTATTTCTTTTGTAATTGCACAATAATCATTTTTCTCATATTACTTGAAAAGCTGATTTACGATGTTTAATTTGCTGAAATTGGCTTTTCTTAGCTAGATTTCAGAATTTTTAGTTAACAACACAGACCAAAAATATTCTAAGAAACCAAGAGGGACTAAATATCGGCTTCTAACTTTATTCTCCCTTCCCTTCCCTAGAGCTAATAATGTGTTTACCTGAAGGCTAAATGAGAGTTAAGATGTTTTGGCACTAAAATATACATAGAAATTCAAATATAATACTGCAAACAGATATAAATAGAAATGGAGGAAATACTATTTATAGCTCCTGACACCAGCTGGAAAATCATCCTGTATTAACTCACTTTGAATTAGGAACTATGGATGGATTTTAGATAGAACTATGGACCTTTGAAAATGGTTTTTCTTGACTATCGAACCATTTCCAAAACTATTGAGTACATATTGGAGGGGTAGATTTAAAAGTCTTTTATGTAGTTCCCGAAAAAGACAGTTCCTTTTATACCGTTCCTATTATGGGGTATTTAGCGGTCATTTACCCTAAACATAATTCTAAATGACCTATATTTGATAAAAAAGAAAAGATCTAGATATTTATGATGATTTTTATTTGAAAAAAAATATATGATTTACGACTATCCTTTACGCAACATTTTTAATCAATGAATTCAGGGGGTAACAATGCTTCCAAAGGTTTAGATTTTTTGTTTTCACTATAAAAATGGTAAAAAAAGGACCCACTTCTGCTCCCCTAAAACTAGAAAATTGCCACTTTTGTGCATTCACTAAATTATCAAAATCGCCTCCCCCTATATTTTTGTGATTTGGTGCAATTGTATTGCTATTTTATCCGACGCACAATTCTAAAAGACCTTAATCAAAAAGAAAGACAAATGGAAAAACTTCGGATAATTTCATTCGTTTAAAGTAAAAATCTTATTTGACGTCTAAAAACCTGTTATGAAAAATTTTGACTCCGTGGGCTCAAAGTTTTCAAATACTCTCCCCCCTAGATTAAAAAAAGAAAAATAGTTAGAAAAATGGGGCTTCAAGTAAATACATAATTAGTTCTAATCAAGTTCTCAATTTAATATCATACTATTTTTTTGCCCTCTCTTCCTCAGCATTTGCAGAAATCTAAGAGTCTTTGTCTTTCCTTCATTTTTTTTTCTTTTTTAGCAGGAGCCAGTCACTGGTGACCGGTGCCAAAATCCTGCGGCAGAAAACCCTAAATATTTCACGTTAAAAGCGTACACTTTTACGCCAAACAAAATAATAAATCCAAAAACTTTTCATAACAATATTTTCAAAATAACCATCTTACTTATTCAGGTCATACCAGTTTGTCATCTTTTATTTACATAAATATTCTTCAGACATTAGATTAATTGAGATATAAACATGCATTATGTACTTAATAATTAGACCAGTCTTGAATGCATAATTAATTATATGCAATATAAATAAGTAACAATTGTCATAATTCAGCAGTCATAATTTAGTAGTGCAGGTATATCATAGTAATAAAAGATAATTCTATTGCTGAAATGGAGAGGATGAAATGGGACCTATTGGTAAGTTTTCGATTTTAAACTCTAAGTTAATGACAGAAAACTTTCCTTGTCGGTTTTATATTATATTAAATAAAAAAGTTTTTTTTAGCTGAAATTAAGGAGCGACATTAAAACGAACAGAAATTACTTCGTATATGAAAGGGGCTGCTTCCTCATCAATGCCCCGCTCTTTACGCTAAAGTTTGACTCTTTCTCTCTGCTTTTTAAAACAGTAAAAAAAAACTTTAGCGTAAAGAGCGGGCCGTTGATGAGGAAGCAGCCCCTTTCATAGACGAAGTAATTTCTGTTCGTTTTAAGTTTTAATGTCGCTCCTTAATTTCAGCTAAAAAAAACTTGTTTTTTTAAAATTAATTTCTGAACGTTTTTGAATCAATGCATGTTTTGATTTTGGCTCTCCGCACAAAAATAATTAACACGAAATTCGCGAGTTTTTTTTTTTTTTTTGGCTAAATGGCTTTCTCATACTTTTGAAGAATGATTTTGAGAAAAAAAGGAACGGTCGAGGAAGCCTAGTTGCCCTGCGATTTTTTGGTTTTTTGGTCTCATGTTTTTATTACATATGTGAGGGGTTCACCCCCTCGTCAGTACCTCGCTCTTTACACAAAAGATTAAATTTTGTCCCAATTCATTAAGAATGGCCCCTGAATCACCAAAGCCGTAGAATAAATAGTTGAAATCACTAAAAATACTTTAGCGTAAAGAGCAAGGTATTAGGAGGAGGTGAGCCCCTCATATGAGTAATAATTTCTGTTCGTTTTAAGTTTTAATGCTTCTCCTTACTTCCAGTTGGAAAAAAACTTTTCATATTTATTTTTTCATAGTTTTTTTTCTCAAATAATGCTAGAAAATCTTGAGCTCCCTTCATGGAAATTTTCTTCCCCCATGACAAATTCCTCGATGGAAAGTTCGACCAACATATCCCCCTCTTGTTAACGCCTCCCCCCAACCAAAAAAACAACTGAAACGTCTGTACACTTCCCGATAAGCATCACTATATGTAAGCACTGGTCAAAAGTTTGTAACTTGTAGCCCCTCCCACGGGGACTGTGGGGGAGTAAGTCGTCCCCAAAGACATAGTTATAAGGTTTTTCGGCTACGTTGAATAAAATGGCTATCTCAGAATTTTGATCCGTTGACATTGAGAAAATAATTAGCGTGGGAGGGGGCCTAGGTGCCCTCTAATTTTTTTGGTCATTTAAAAAGGGCACTAGAACTTTTCATTTCAGTTAGAATGAGCCCTCTCGCAAGATCCTAGGACCACTGGATCGATACAATCACCCCTGGGAAAAAAAAAACAACAAAAAAATAATCCGTGATCTGCCTTCTGGCAAAAAATACAAAATTCTACATTTTTGTAGATAGGAAATTGAAACTCCTACAATAGGGTTCTCTGATAAGCTGAATCTGATGGTGTGATTTTCGTTAAGATTCTATGTCTTTTAGGAAGTGTTTCCCCCTATTTTCAATATAAGGCAAATTTTCTCAGGCTCGTAACTTTTGATGGGTAAGACTAAATTTGATGAAACTTATATATTTAAAATCAGCATTAAAATGCGATTCTTTTGATGTAGCTATTGGTATCGAAGTTTATTCTTTTGAGTTTTGATTACTATTGAGCCGGGTCGCTCCTTGCTACAGTTCGTTACCACGAACTGTCTGATAAATATATTCGTCTCTCAAAGCCAATTTTCCCCTCGGTCCTCAACAATGCTGACTGTTTTTGCTCCTTCACTGGGTAGGGTGGGTAAGCGATTTCGACAAATCGGTATCGAAACTCTTCCATCCCCTAATTTGTGGAAGTGTAACACAAGTCGTCATGATTTGATTTATGTTTACGCGTTTTCATTTTTGTATATGACAACTCTTGCTGCAATTCATGATTCTGCAAGGGGAGCTAAAGAGAGGTTTTATTAATTTTAAAATAAAATTAATTTTAAAACGACATAATTTACAAAAGTAATTGTACCGTATCCTTTTTTTCTATCAAAATACAAAAAAAGGAAGTTCTAAAAATTCTTGTCTGCTAACGTACGCTTCTGATCATGCGTATGTTGACTCTTGTCACAAGTATATTCAACTGAAGGAAGAACTTGCTCTTGTATGGTGCTCAGGCTCAGACAATCGAGATTTTGAAACATATATTTGTTTTTTGTGGATGAGGGTGTATTTGAAAAATATCTTTTTTGGTGTATTCATTGAAAAACACAAGACAATAACAAATCTCCCACTCCCTATATATCATAGACATTTTTACCCTATCCTCCACACCAAAAAACAGAAAATAAATAAATAAATAGTGCACTGAAGGCTTATGGCCCTTTATTGTAGGTGATGCTAGAGCGTCTTCTAACAGAAAGATTCGTAATTTATCCCTATAGATAAATACACCAAGAATTTTTCTATGTAAAGCAGAACAAATAGGCCTATCATCTTAATGAGCTATGACGTACAATAAGAGGAAGGGACACCCTCCCTCATATACCAAAATATTTTTCTTTGTCTTAAGTTTTAATGTTACCTTCTTACTTTCAGTTTAAAAAGTTTGTTTTTTATTTATTAAATCGATATGATAAAAGGAAAAAATGACGAAAAATCGGACCAGCAAAACTTTTACGTGAGAAAAACCTAAGGAAAAATATTTTCAGTGGACAAAGAAATTCAATATATCTTAATTAAGAAAAAATTCAATCTTTACTTTTTAATAGCCCTTTCAGTAATGCACAAACAATAATTAGGGTCTAGGTATAATAACCACGCCATGGCAGGGGGTAAGTTTCGACAGGTTTGGTAATGAAACCAAGAAATTAGACTTTACGGGTATTCTCATTTCCTCATTAAATAATTGATGGCCAAAAAATAATTGATGGCCTTTTAAAAGCAGTTTCGGCCAATTCTAAGCTACCACTTGCAAGATATAGAGTAAAATTTCAGATAGGATTTTTTTGCAGCCCCAAAGAAAGCGGGTGAATTACTCATTTATATTTTCTATTTACTTTATTACTTAATAATTTTTCTATTTACTCTACATGCTCGTATGACTTCTTCTGCTTCGATGTTTGCTAATAAAAAAAAATAATAATAAAAAAAAAACAATCCAAATCATGAACTATACTAAAAGCATAACGCTTTTAAAACATGCTATATTTGTAAAAATACAAGAGATCCTTACAAATTTACAATTGAATTCCAAACGGATGATTAGCCTGTTATCAAATTAAATTTGTCCTCGTAGCTTGAAACAGCTTAGAAAAGAAAATTTATTTTTATTTTATGTAGAAAAGAAAACGTTTGTCTGAATTTTTAATTACCCTTTACGCAGACTGATTTCAGTGGGTTTTTATAAACATGATCACTAGTTTTTAAACGTTATCTTAACTTTTTGTATGCTTGTACTAATAAATGACTTGTGCCTTTGTTTTAAATAATAAATAACAAACTGAACTATTATCTTAAAAAAAAATTGTCCTGTTATATCAAGTGAAGGATATTTTTCATTATATCCCTATTTTGTAATTGAATTATATAAAATTAATTTTTTTTAAGGTTTGTAGATCCAAAATTGGTTAAGGATTTGATAAACAATTGACATTTGCATTTTTTAAGAAAAAAGGATAATATGGCTATCTTAAAATTTTGATTAGATGTGTTTGGGGTACTGGAGGGAAGGGGGGCTGATTGTGCTAAAATCATTTATAACTTTTCGAAAGGGTACTAGACCTTTAAATTTCGAATTGAATTTTGCCTCTTTTGAATCCTCCACGACAACTGCTTCTAAAAATAAATGTTGTGGTCTAACGAAAGCAAAAAATAATAGTAAAGAACACATTATGCCCACACCGCTCTTCACTTAGGCAACACTATTATGTTGCCAATGATTTCTCTTCATTTTTAGTTTCAGTTACTTATTGATGGTTATTTGTCGTAGTTTTACGCTTGGAAGTTAATTTGAGTTTAATTCTGCTCATTTTTTGTTCTAATGGAGCTTATTACTTTTCTTGGATTTTTTTTTTTTTTGAAAACTGCTCATCGAATTAATTTCTGCTCGGTTTCTTTATTGGCATAGTTTTTTTTTTAATGAAAAATAAAAGTTTGATTGGATGTGATGATGGGCGTGGGAGGCTGGTTGCCTTCCAATCAAACTTCGACTATTAAAAAGGGCACTGTAACTTCTGATTTCCAGTCCAATGAGCCTCCTCCGAAGTTTACATGGTCATCCTTTTTATAAGAACCTTTTATGCTCCTGGGACATAACTAGCAACCCTTGCCCTGAGGGCTGAGGGGCATTATCCTAAAAGATGTAATCGATGGATCTTTCAACTATGCTAAATAAAATTGCTATCCGATAATTTTGATTGAAGGTCTTTGGAGAAATGATGGGCAATGGGGGATGGTTCCCCTCCAATTACTTCCGACTGTTAAAAAGGGCACTAAAACTTCGAATGTCCAATCCTTTGATTTCCCTCCGAATTTTATGTGAACACCCTTTCCATAGCAACCTTATATGCCACTGGGTCATAAAGGGGGCTATCATCCCTTAGGGAGCTATGTCTTAACAACAGGCAACTTGCATAACTTACAGTCCTTGCCCCGCAGGCTGGAGAGGGGTTGTCAAACTTTGTCACCCGTTTTAAGAGTAACCAAAAATCTAAAATATATGTTTAGATAAAAATAAGCAAATCAAAAGAACTTTTTTTGTGGTGACTCTATGTATCAGAATGTCTAAGGAAAATGTAAAGTTTTGGAGTTATTTTTTTCGCGAAAAGTGATGATGTACGCACGAGGATTGGCTGAGGATGTAACATTAGAAACAATATAGAAATTGATAGAACAAAAACGAATAGAAATAGTCTTTTACGAGGGATATTGATCATTTGAAAAAGAAGAAGAAGCAAAACAGTGCGGCAAAACTATGCCTAAGTGTGTTGCAGAATAAACAACAGCATAAATATGACTCTTCGATGTACTGATCATTTGAAGAGTGTGCACCCTATCACACCAGGTATAAAAAAAAAACTATTCTAGCTATAGTATTAGCCTTTAACTTTGCTTGAAGGAGAGGCAAGGGATAAATAATTCAATCTTGTTGCATTAATAACACTATTTTGAATGTTTATTTTTCTATTTAAGGGTATCACTTGTATACATATTTTTTTGTTTCAGGAGACAGAGAATGGACCGACAAAAATCCACAACATAATAAAAGAGGAAAGTGAAAAAAATGACAGAAAGAAAAGAAGAGGAGTTGACAAAACTGAACATAGTTTTCGAAAATTATTCCAAAGGTATCAAAAACTGAAAAGCGAAAAAAGGAAATTATCAGATACATTAAGAAATTCATCAACAAAGCAACAGAAGCTGAAAGTGGAAATAGCTCAGCTTAAATTAAACCAGTCAGACCTAAAAGAAGAGCTCGAAGACCTAAAGGAGAAACTGGACCTAAAAGGGAGTAAAACACCATTTTCAAAATCACCGGAGATCGTCACTTTAAACCAAGAGTTATCAGCGTTTAAAGCTCTTAGTATAGTGTTCAAAGAAGAGTTAGTCAGACTGGACGAACAGAATAAAATATTAAAATCAGACCTTAAAACCATTAATAAAAAATATGGTTGGGCCCATCACCTTTTAGAAAGGCGCAATTTTGAACTTCAATATGAATATGAGCGGCGGAAATTAGGTGAGATGTGTGCCGATTATGGTATAAAGGCTTTGCGTGATCTGTCTGAAGAGATGGAGAAAATGAAAGAGGATCTGACAAAAACCAGACATAATCTCAAACTAATGACTCTGAAATGGGATATGGATATAGCAGAAATATGGGACAACAAAAATCATCAAAACATCCATTCAGAAGAATCATTGGCAAGACAGGAATCAGTAGTTTCTACCGAAAGTGGCTTTTTTGGCACTTCTTCATCTTCTTCAGAAGGTAAAAGATTTATTTTATTCATGTATTTAAATTAATTTGTATAGAAATTATTAGTGTCAAAGCTTATTCCCCCGATTTGTTTAAATGAATACTTATTTCCCCATTAAAAAATTTGCATATGTAGGCGAATATAACTAAGTTGAAACTGAATTGGAAAAAATAAGTTTTTCTTTCGATTGAAATTAGGGAGCAGAATTAAATCACTCCTTCGTAAGTTAAAAATACCTCATTTTTTTATAATTTTTCACAATTAACCCTCCCTCAAACTCCCCAAAAGAGAGTGAATTCGTTCTCTTTATGTCAATCACGTATTTAGGACTTGTGCTTATTTTTTCCACTAAGTTTCATCCTGATCCCTCCACTCTAAGCATTTTCCAAGATTTTAGGTTGCCCCCTCCAATGTCACCTGATCCGGTTGGAATTTAAAGTAAGAGCTCTGAGACATGATATCCTTCTAAATATCAAATTTAATTAAAACCCGATCTAATTTTAATTAGATCCCTCCTGATCAAATAGTTAAGTCTATAATGAATGTAAACGATATCATTAAGTAAGTGTAAATCAAATATATTGCTAAAATAAAAATTAATGAAATGCGTAAGAAAAGGTTCATCTTTGAGCCAATAGAGTCAAAAGCATATAGAGCTTGACTCAAACTTCATATGCGGTTTTTATTTGAAATTAAATAAAAAAAACTAATTTTTTTAGCTGAAAGTAAGGAGCGACATTAAAACTTAAAACGAACAGAAATTACTCCGTATATGAAATGAGTTGTCCCCTCCGCAATCCCTCGCTCTTTACGCTAAAGCTTTTAATTGTTTTAAAAAGTAGAATTGTGGCAAAGAGTCAAACTTTAGCGTAAAGAGCGAGGGATTGCGGAGGGGACAACTCATTTCATATACGGAGTAATTTCTGTTCGTTTTAAGTTTTAATGTCGCTCCTTACTTTCAGCTAAAAAAATTAGTTTTTTTTTATTCAATTTCTGAACGTTTTTGAATTAATGCATGTTTAGTTTTGGCTCTCCGCACATAAATTATTAAAATGAAATTTGTATATTAATTCTTTTGGCTAAATGGCTTTCTCTTAGTTTTGATCAGACGATTTTGAGAAATAAGGGGTGGAGAAGGAGGCCTAGTTGCCCTCCAATTTTTCGGTTACTAAAAAAGGCAACTAGAACTTTTAATTTTTAACGAACGTTTTTATTAGTAAAAAATATGCGTAACTTAAGAATTAACTTACGTAACAAACTTTCATAACCTTATATTTTTATTATGTATACGAGGGGGTTTGTACCCTCGTTAATATCTATCTCGTTACACTAAATCGTAAGTTTTGTCCCAATTCTTTAAGAATGACCCCTGAATCAGAAAGGCCGTAGAATAAATAGTTGAAATTACTAAAAATACTTTAGCATAAAGAGCAAGGTATTTATCTCCTCCTAAATACCTCGATCTTTATGCTAAAGTATTTTTAGAACCCCTCATATGCGTAATAATCTCTGTTCGTTTTAAGTTTCAATGCTACTTCTTCCTTTCATTTGAAAAAACGTTTTCATGTTTATTTTTCATTGTTTTCTTATAGTAATGCTAGAGAATCCTGCACCCTTGTCATTGAATTTTTCTTCCCCCATGACAGATTCCTCCAAGGAAAGATCCTCCAACATAGCCCTCTCTCCTCAGCCCCACCCCCAAACAAAATAAAATCCCCCTGAAAACGTCTGTACACTTCCCAATAACCATTACTATATGTAAACACTGGTCAAAGTTTGTAACTTGCAGCCCCTCCCCCAGGGATTTTGGGGGAGTAAGTCATCCCCAAAGACATAGTTATTATGGTTTTCGACTATGCTGAACAAAATGGCTATCTCAAAATTTTGCTCCGTTGACTTTGGGAAAAAAATGAGCGTGGGAGGGGGCCTAGATGCCCTCCAATTTTTTTGGTCACTTAAAAAGGGCACTAGAACTTTTCATTTCCGTTAGAATGAGCCCTCTTGCGACATTCTAGGACCACTTGGTCGATACGATGACCCCTGGGGAAAAAAAAACAAAAAAACAAATAAACACGCACCCGTGATTTGTCTTCTGGCAAAAAATACAAAATTCCACATTTTTGTAGATAGGAGCTTGAAACTTCTACAGTAGGGTTCTCTGATACGCTGAATCTGATGGTGTCATTTTCTTTCAGATCCTACGACTTTTAGGGGGTGTTTCCCCCTATTTTCCTAAATAAGGCAAATTTTCTCAGGCTCGTAACTTTTGATGGGTAAGACTAAACTTGATGAAACCTATATATTTAAAATCAGCATTAAAATGTGATTCTTTTGATGTAGCTATTGATATCAAAATTCAATTTTTTAGAATTTTGGTTACTATTGAGCCGGGTCGCTCCTTACTACAGTTCGTTACCACGAACTGTTTGACAAATAAAATTTTCCAAAGTGTTCCCTTTTTCAGTGAGGTCCTTTATTATGCGTCGGTTAAAATAACCATACTATTGGACCAGTTCTTGAAAATGCGGGGAGGGAGATTTTTTTCTTGCAATTCAGCGGGTACCTGTGTACTATATGGTACACAAACGAGAAGTGAAGTTATATTAAGGCTAATGAAATATAAAAAAAAACAGGATGAAAATAAAATACTTTAGTAAAAAAAAAATATGAAAATTACAACGAAGAATTATAGTAGGGGGCATACAGAACGTATTACATAAATACCTAACACAACTAAAATACCATCTCTATATATTAAATGTTTACTTGGTATGTTAGTGGGATTTTCATTCAAGCTCGTAACTTTTAATGGTTAGCATTAAATCAAACAGGCTTTATGAATTTGGAAACAGCTAGAAAATTCTTTTCTTTCGTTGCAACTAGTGTTATCAACAATTTGTTTTTCAGGAGTTTTTGTTATTATTTAGCAGAGTTGTTCTATATTTATAGATTATTATTATTATTTTTTTTTTGATCAACAAAAATTAATAACTTTGAAGAATAAAGTGACCAATGTTTATTATTACAGGTTCGATAAACTGGAGTCAGGAGTCTGGTTCCTTGGTGCCTTGGTTGGGGCAGATTTGACAAGATCAAAAATCAAATACTGACGAACACATTTATTTATTGACAAGAACATACATCGTTTATAAATTGTTGTTATATTATGCATATATATAAGAAAAATACATTTCTATTCATATTATTTATGCTAGAAAAAAATAAATAACTATTTTAAATATGTGCATTCGTCTTCATCTATTATTAAGGTTAAACATATTGTGTGACACTCGACACTGGTTTGGATTTGTGGACTCGTTTACTATAGTGGATCATGTACATGGGTTTGGAGTTCAGGGGCTTCAGATGAGGGTGGGGTGGTGTTTGCCCTCCTTAAATTTTATGAAAGACCTTTTTGGGACATTTTCTTCGGAAAATACCTTTTAGTATTTTCATAAATAAACGAAGAATAAATTACTCTTCATGCTAAAAACACTTTTAGAAAAGCTTTTTGTTTAAATTAAACATTTACTGTGATTAGGTGTCACTGAAAAACTGGGACAAAAGGTCAAACTTTAATGAAGAGAAAAAGTCACTGAGGAGGAATTAACTCCTTCACATACAGAATAATTTCTATTCGTCCAAAAAACTTTTTTACTTAATTTTCGATTAGTTATTACAAATAAAACGGGTTCATTTTCATTACAAAATTCCTCCCGTGACAGTAAACTTCTTCGAGGAGAGTTCCTCCCACATAAGAGAAAAATCTCCTCTCCCGTAAAATCCACTTCAAACAGTTCTGTCGTCACAGAAAAATATACGTAACTGGTAGCCCTTTTGCCTTGGGCTTTGATGGGTTATATTATCCAACCAGCAATAGTTGCTGAATCTTACAGCTATGTTGAAAAAATCTAAAATTTTGCTCGACTGAACTCTAAGAAAAAAATGGGAGGGGGGCTAGCTGTCCTCCAATCTTTTTGGTTCCTTTAAAAGGGCACTATCACTATTGATTCCCGGTCAAATGATCCTCTCCCGATCTTCTAGAATCATTGGATACGGTCATCCCTCTAGAAATAAACAAACGAAAAAGAATAATAAATAAACACACATTCTTGATCTTTTTGGAAAAGAACGATAATTAAACATTTTAGTATTTACTAATACTATATATAACTCACCACAGTACCAAGCCGCCCAAGGCCAACACAGCTACGTACGCTCCTCCTCCAACTCAATTTATTCAAAGCCTCCCTCTTTACACCCTTCCCAGGAAGTTCCTATTTCCTTTAAACATTTATATATGACACCCTCCCACCCTTGACGAGGATGACCTGTTTTCCGTTTAGCCCTAGAAAGTTGACCTAAAAGGACAATCTTTGGCAATCTGTCATCCTTCATCCACAGAACGTGGTCTAGCCTTCTTAACCTTTCTTTCATTTTAGCCCTTGAGAGCGGGATTGAACTACATTTTTTGTACAGCCTACTGTTAGAAATATGGTCAGTCAGCCGGGTACCCAGAACAATCCGTAGGCAATTTCTCTGGAAAACATCTAGTAAATTTTCACCCGCTTTTCGGAGCACCCTTGCTTCAGAGCCATAATTGACCACTGTCATCACTGTTGCTTCCATTATTCTAATCTTGGTTTGCAGAATTATCTTCCTATTCTTCCAAGCTTTTAACTGTGAAAAAACATCTTGAGCCATGGCTATTCTACTTTTAACATCATCACTCCCCGTCTTTACTAATATTACTATTAATCAGCTTCCGTTTACAATAACATAATCAATAAGGTTTGCTGTCTTACCATCACGCGGATACCATGTTAACTTGTAGGGCCATTTTATGACCATACACTGTATTGGTTATCACTAGGTTTTTACAGCTACAAATTTGCAAAAGTCTGTAGCCATTACTATTTTTTTTTCCTACACCAAATTTATCTACTCTAGAATACCTTCTATCCCAGTTTCTACCAGCCTGGGTGTTAAATTCTCCTAGTAAAAACACCCTATTTTTACCTAGTTTCCTGTCTATTTGCTCCTGTAACTGTAAGTAAAAATTCATCTAAGTCAGTAGTATCTCCGTCAGTCGACCAACAGGTGCATATACTACTATAAATGATACCCTGAACTGTTTAGTCATAAAATGAGAAACTAGTATTCCATTATTAGGCTAATACCTTCCCAGCCTAAACAAGACTTAGCCACTTTTCTTATTCACCATGAGCCCTACTCCCTGCCTATGTACCCCATCCTTCCTGCCTGAGTAAACAAATTCTATATCACCTAATTTCATGCTTCCTACCCTTGGGATATGAGTTTCTGAAACTCCTAATAAGTCCAGTTAAAACCGTCTGAATCCGTCAGTCAAAACGTCGATACGATAGTCATCTTTTAACGTCGTAACATTCCAAGTTCCAATTTTTATGTTCTTTAAATCATTGAAATTATTTTGGCCTCAGGAAAAGCAATGATCCCGGTTACCAGTGTAGGACGGGGGCCAACATATCTTTTCAAGTCTACACTGAAGCCCTTAAGCCGGCTTAGAGCTGGACAGCAAGAAGTCCGTGGGACCTCCAGTATGATTGGACGCTGTGTGCAATCTTAGGCCCATCTTGGTCACAACATGGTTTTCAGCATTTGGCGATACTCTTCTATCAACAAGAGTCGAAATCCTGCACAGATGGTCCCAAGCCTATTACCTCCAAATCATTATATATTCATGTCTACATATATTATGCTACTACGGGGAAGCAGCCAATAGTATATAAATTATTAGTATATAGTTAATTTAGTATAAATAAATAAATAAAACAGCTAAAGTACAATTTTCTGATAAGCTTAATCTGATATTCTAATTTTTGTTAAGATTCATTAACTTTTAGGGGTTATTTCCCCTTTTTTGAAAATCTGGCATTGTATTTGGCCAAATCTTTTGATTTACCTTTTGACATATAAATTTTCGTGTTTAGAGTTTTGGTTACTCGTAAGTAATAATTAAGCGTATTAACTAAGCGTCACTCCTTGTTTACAGTTAGTTTTTGATGGTTAACACTAAACTTGATTAATTATATTTATTTGGCTACATATTTGGATATTTCTATTTATATATAATTTCCAATTCTAGAGTTTTGGTTACTATTAACCTTTGTCACTCCTTGCTTACAGTTCGCTCCTACGAACTGTTTGATATATTCCTTTTTGCATAATTCATGTTCTGTGATGATTTTTACTTATGATGATTTATTGTATTTGACTAATCTTTGACTAATCAGTCCTTCCATCCTGATCTACCAGTTAAGTGTATAATGCAAGTAAACGATGTCACTAAGTAAATGTCTTCAAAATGATAGTGTAAAGTGTATTTTGTCGATAGGAACTTGAAACCTCTACAGTAAGGTTCTCTGACATACTGACTCTGATGGGGTGATTTTCACTAAGAGTACTTACCTTTTTGGGAGTGATTACTCCTTTTTCGAAAATTAGGCACATTTTCTCAAAATCCTGGCTTTTTATGGATAACATCAATCTTAATGAATTATATACACTTGGAATCAGCATAAAAATCTAATTATTTTGATGAATTAGTCATTATTAAAATCCCTTATTATAGAATTTCGGTTACTATTGTCCCTCGATCCCCTTTTCTTACAGTTCGTTATTTGATAGATCTAAGATGGCTCGGAGGCAAAAAAAAAGTTATTTTGACATGGTACTTTTGTTGTATATTATGAGTTATATTACTGATTTCACTGCCAACAAAAACCCAATAAGAAATATAACTACTTTATATCTCAATGACATTAAATATTCAATAAGTATCAATAGTCTTTAACTTTCATCTTAACCACATTTAGGCTAAGTTGAGATTGCTACGACACGTTATGTGGATGAACGACGATCAATTGCGAAAGTTTGTCCTTGTCCGCGAAAGGGGTGGGAAGAGGTCATAAGGGAAATTAGAGTTTCCGAGGAGGGCGTAAAGAGGGAGGCTCTGAACAGACTGAGATTGAGGAAGGCGATCGTAGTTTTGCCATCCTTAGGTGGATTGGTGCAGTAGTGAGTTGTTGTTAGTAGTAATGAATAATCTCGTAAATCTTACTTCAGCCACAAATGAAATACAATTAGTACAAAAAATAAATATAATAAGCAGTAAATCACATTTATATACAAAATAAATTCGAGATCAGTATTTAAATAAGACTAGGGTTAACAGCCTAAATTGCAAACACATAGTCGCCTACTTGTCATTACAAATAAACCAAAATAGTTAAAATAAGTTCAAAAACAAGATTTGTTCAAAAAGGACGAAAAAATATGTAAAAAAACGACCAAAATTGACTTGACATCCAATAACAAAAGAAATGAAGCTGAACGTGAACTTAATGGCACTAATAAACTTGACGTATACGAAATTTACAATAAGCCTGGACCATCTTTATGGCCTGAAACCAAAACCTTTTATTAGGATCCTAAACCAACGGCTTCTAAACCAAGCAAAGAAACCTCATTCGAAGAAATTCAAATGACTTTTTGCAATCTTTCCAGGAATATTTCACTTTTAACCAGATTTACGACCAAGAATTCACATAGTAGTTTCACTTGGTCTGAGATTGGAAAGTTTAGTCTATCTGCAAGTCAGTCTCGGTTATTTGAGGCTAAGAGAATTTGTAGTTTGCACAAAATAAATAATTTAACTAAACAAAACCGCAAAGCCAAAAGGTCCAAAGCCCAAAACCCAATGCTTTCGGTTTTGGACAAAACCAAACTTTAAATAAAAGCAAAAAAATAAATTACCAATTACATTAAACCAGTTCTTGGTTCAAGGAGTAAAAGAGAGACAAAATGTGCATTATGCCCTTAATTAATAAAAAAAATCGATCAAATGAAAAAAGAACATCTTGTCATTAGCACATGCACTATTTAGGTACCAGTTGCTGTTCTGGTAATTTAAACACCTGCCAGTGCTAGATTAAATATAGTAATTATTCACGTAAGTAGATTATATTCTGATATACCTTTGGTATACTCTGCTTCACGTGGCTCATTTTTTAACAAATTTAAAAGTCTTTTGCAAATAAAATTAACGTAAAAAAAGACGAAAAAAATTTGACCTTGGAACGAATAATTGGACAACTGGTGTAGGGCCAGTGGGTAGAAAGCGTGTTTGTGACTGAAGATATATGCGTTTTAGAAACAGAATTCTGTTCTCATTATTCTTTAAAAATGGCAGAAGTAAAAATACGACGACAATGCTATACCCTCAAACTTTCTACACATTTTCGAAGAGTAAATCACGTTTTTTCGTATTTTATATAGTTAGCAAGATGCTGTAGGCTACGTGCCCTGTTCACACTTGCAGAAGAAGTTGGGAATAGGACAATAATGTCCCATCGTAACAAGTGTCACGAGACTTCAACTTTATTGCTAAATTTAAATTAATACAAGAGACAGCATTTTCACTTCGTTCCTCCGTTAGGTAGGTAGTACCAAAGCCTACAAATAAGAAGCATAACCCGGAGAGAGGACACGAACTGAATAGGTTCAGCGACGTTTGTCACATAGTCAGTATGTAGCAAAGCAGTAAATCAGAAGAAACGTGAAATTAATATCCACGGGATGTACCTCAAGACATTATGGGACAATAGCTGGGAACAACGTTAATGAGGTACAAAAAACTATTTTAAATAATGGAATAAAACTAGACAATCGCTGTCGAATCTGGAATAGAACGAAGGTTTTTTTCTTGTCACTGAAGGTGTACATCTTTTATAAACAAAATTTATCTTAGATTACTGTTTAAAAACAGCAATGTGAAAATTTGATGACCAATCAAACAGTGAAATGCAGCTTAATTCATGTCTTATTTTATGATAGATCCTATTTCTTTTTTCCGCCTTCAGTAATTCGAAAGACATTATGTATTTGTCTTGTAAAACTTCTATTTCCTGACATACCTTCTAACTACCCCTCAATTTTTTCGCAACATATAAAGTTCTCAAAATGCTTTATATCCCCTGTTCAGACTTATGAAAATAGCTGGGAAAAGACACACTTAATGTTGAGTAATGACCATATGATTGTTATGCTAAGACCGTATGGCCTGATGTTGGCCGTGCCTTGATGAACAATTGGTATTTAATAGCAGTCAACTAATTAGAAACACCCTTTTTGCTTTTCTACTCTTTTGTAAAATTCACGCAGCGCAACATAAGGCCTTTTGAGCTACCCAAGGTCTTCTGGCTCTACATAAGACCTTTCGGTCAATTTGCCAATAGCCTAACATACCAGAAAAGGAGAGATTACTTTCCTATAATTATGAGATAAAAAGTAGCCTTAATTTAATTGATTTATGACTGTAAATATAATAAGCAATAAAGAGAATCCAAAACCTCGTCTTTTTTAAACCTGATTGGTATCATTTGAAATTTAATGATAAGAACACTTAAGTTTCACGTGGTTAGTTCTTCTGTGTGGAATTCTAAAACAGTAATAATTCACAAAAGATTTCGGCTACAGATCCAATCCTAACAGATTTTTTTTAACCAATAAATTCCCTGTTCTATTGTGGCCTACCTGTAATAAACCGGAAATGCATTTTTCAACATCCACCTACAAAATGATTTCAAAATATTAAATTAAAATACAACACAAATTTGATGCTTAATATACACACTGACAGGCAAGCCATTAACTACAAAAACATAATATCTACTCCTGAGACAATTTACGGCCTTTTCTTTTGTACTGATTCAGACATAGCCTACTTTAAGCCCTAAAACATTTTACTTGAAGATTCTAGAAAAAAATAGGCCATCAGATCTTTATATTTGTAATCCAAAATTATCTTGTAATCTCGAAGTGCTCACATTAAATTTAACTTCTGAAAAATTCGTCTTGGCATTTAAATTCAAGTTAAATACAAATTTAGTTTAGATTAAATTTAAACTTCCAATTAATTTAAATTTAACTTTATATTTTGATAGTCATACTTGGCTTTGTGCGCTCACCAGCAATCATAGGAAATTCTTGCATGATTTTTAATAATTTGGCCAAAACCTTTAAATGCTCATATCTTTGTCTATAAAATAAACACAGTCACCATCAAAATTTTTTAACTCTAACTTCATTTTTCTGCCTCTTTGATAAGTAACAAATAGCCAACAGAAACAAAGCAGTGGCATAGAGACTCACTGGGCAAAGAGGGGTATCGGATCGCCATGTCTTCCTCAATCCCCTCTTCCCTAGAAGATCAAAACATAAAAGAGCACTATTCTTTTAGCATTTAATAAAAATATGACACTGCCCCTCCTCCTTCTCTTGGCTTAGGGAACTAATATATGTTTGTCTTCACATTAAAAAAAAAAAAAAAAAAAAAAAAAAAAAAAAAAAAAAAAAAAAACCACCCATACTCAGCAACAAGAAGCACTTTGAATGCACCTTGGCAATACACAAAAAAGCACAAGCTATGTATCAAATAGATCACTAGTAAATATTTTTATATCGTGCTAAAAGATACCCAGCATTCAAAACCAGATCTAACCCTGAATTTATATCAACAGTACTGGTCCTCTTGTTAATGTCAAATATTCATAATCTTCATTTGTAAAAATATGTCACACCAACATTACAACACAAACCTTGTCTTTCAAAATATTCCCTAAAATCACTTATAACAATGAGCGGCAAGTACTCCGCTCCTTAATCTCATGTGGAGATGTTCCTAGTAAAGTAGGCAGATCAGTCTTCTTCTCAGCTTAGAACCATTAGGAAGTCCTTCAACCCATTTTTTGGCAGCCACCAGGAAAACGGAGCAGGTCACTAAGAAAGCTCCAACAATACTAAGCCAAGTGGGGACTTGATGAAAAAATAACATCTGCAAAGGATTAGATCAATAGAATTCATACTATTAAAAAAATATTGCATATGTGAAAATAATTGCAAAGATACTGCTGGAAACTTTTTAAATAAAAAGAATCTCTTAGTCCTCTAACACCATCCTGTCGGAAAATCCTCCGATTTTCCCTAAGAAACTATGGTCAAAAATATACCCGAATACTGATGGAAGAGCGTAGGGGCTAATTCCATAAAATTTATCCAGATTCCTCATCCCTAGGAAGAATGGGGATTTTTCATAACTAAAACCCTCTTTTTGAAGCATCAGGCTTATTATGCTGGACGCTAGGATTTGTTAGATGTTTTCCAGAGAATTGCCTACGGGTTGATTTGGGCACTTGTCTGACTAACCGTATCTCAAACAGTAAACTATAGAAAAAATGGATAGGACACCTTCTTTGGATGAAGGATGACAGATTGCCAAAGACTGTCCTTTTCAACCAACCTTCTAGGGTCAAACAAAAGCAGGTAGTCCCCAAATGAGGTAGGAGGATGTCGTAAGGAAAGATTCAAGGGAAATGAGAACTTCTTCGGAGGTTTTAACAGGGAGGCTTTAACAACGATGGAAGAGGAGCGTGCGTAGCTATGTTGGCCTGGTGCTGCAGTGAGTTGTTAGTAGTACTGGCAGTAGTAGTTTGCTTATTACGCATACCCATGATTGCAAAACCAATAACACATAGGGGGTAAAAAAAAAACAGGACACAATCCTCGATAAATTGGTCCAAAGACCTCCACCCCGAGGAAGAATCAGAATATTTAGGACAATAAACTGAAGTTTTGCGGGATCTGGCCAACTAAGTGGAAAATTATTCCGAATCCTCTCCTAAATAAATGGCAATCGTGCCACAGTCGATCCGTTCTTCGCCCTGCCATAACGTTTTTCTTTTAATAAGGTGTGAGTTATGTGGAAATTTTTTATTGAGAGACGTGAGGAATAAATTATTATTATTATTATAAATACAAGGCCCACATAGCACCTTAGGTATAAGATTAAACCTTGAGGGCAGTTGGAGTGCGGAATGTAAAACCTTACAAGTTGTGTTTGTGCTGGGAGTTCTTTTTCAGCTCCCTTGGTAAAATAGGACGCATTTTCTCCTAAGAAATTTTGTGTAGCGTTTAGAGTTAATTTATATGTAAACAATGTCAAATTTTACAACCAGCTAATATACGTGCCATGCAATTCATCAATGTTTAATAATGAATGAATCCACAATACTGCTCTACAAAACAGGAACTCAAAAATAAGATTTATAGTATTTACAAATAAGCGTTCTCATAACCCATTCTAATGTTAAAATACCAAAATTGACAAAAAAAAAGACTTCCAAGATTTAAAATACTAGAAAGTCAGTAATGCAAAAATCTAAATTTTATTAGTCTAAAAAGATAGAATTCTACCTTGAATAACTTAGAACTCTGGTGGCTTAGTAAAAACTGTGCATAACGGATTGCAAAATATAACAACTACTACTAAAGCCTGAAAACTAATGACATTGCAAAACACGGCTTGTTGTATTTCGAATATTCATATCACCTGAACTAATAAGCGATCGAAGTTAGCAGGAACTATCAATAAATTAAGGACATTTTCTTTTCTTCTTTCCCCTTCCTTGACAATCAAAAGTTTTTAGCAACATTATAAATTAGAACCAAATGGACCTATAACAGATTTGGCAGTCTTGAACATTATTTACAGATTTCCTCTTAACATTTTGCTTTACTCTTATCTTGGGACTGAACTCATAAAAATTGCATATTTAAAAGTGAAAAAAGCTACCCTTCTTCTCAATAGATGTTGACAGTTCTAAATAAGTCAAACAACTACGAAACTGCGTTTCATGCAATAAAACAATTTCGCTGTATTTTACATGCTAAAACAGTTTCTAAGGTCCAAGAACATACATCAGTAGGGTAGTCCTTAGAGTGAGAGGCAAATCATGTGAAAACTAGTGGAAAATCCTAGACATCTACAAATATAGTAGACAATTATACCCCAAAATGTCTCTGTATACTTGCATATTGGAAATCTAACGTGTACACCATTCCCAATTTAAACGGGGATTTCACAAGACACCTGCCCCAAACATTAGCTAAAACCCTTAAAATGTTTGATTCTGATTACCCCTACAAAAAACCAAAGGAGAAAAATTGGTAGTTGTGTATTATTCAGAACACACTCAATAAGTGAAGTTAGATTCTTTCGTGGAACAAACTACGATACAGGTACTTTTTAATTAAATATTTTGTATATAGAGGTAGTTAGGTTAAGTATTTGATATTATGCACCCCCCTTCTAATGTGCAAATATATAGCCCAAACTTTTGATAAAGCTAATGAAATAAAACAAAATATGATGAAAATTGACGCAAATTGACTTTTTTCAAACATGGCCTATTGTTACGCTTCCCAAAATGTTCCTTCTCGTAAGAGTATAAAGTCATGTTCTGCCCACTGACGCACTGTTTTGTTGTGGGCAACAGGCCCTTATCCTGGAAAAATATAATTGCCTCTTTTTCAGCCTCTGGCAAATCCTAAATCTTCATTTCAAAATCCATGTTCAGACACTATCTTCTATCACTATGCGTATCAAACTGAATTGAGTTTTGTCTTTGTTGCTATGAAACCGGATTTTCTCATAAAATGTACCTGCATTGTAGTTTGTTCCACGAAAGAACTTAACTTCACTTATTGAGTGTGTTCTGAATAATACACAAGTACCGAAAAATGTATTGATACCTTATTAGTAAGTTACAGCAGCAGTGATAGGCAAAAATCTTTGTTAAACATATCATATAAGCCACCCTCTTATATTCATTTGCAATTTCAAAATTAACCATAATTAATACTATCACTATCTTAATAATATTAGGTTTCCACAAATAATCTCAAGATTTATAAGCACTTAAAAAGGGGGAAACAGAACTGCTTCTAAATTATTTTCTAAACTAAATAGTCTTTCCCCCTCGTAACTTGACATTTGGAACGATGCATGCGGGGAGAGGCAGAACCATTTAACAATTTGGGTTAACTTCCTAAATGGGAAATGTACATCCGCAACATGGATGAATAATTAGATAGATTTTTCACTATGTGCAGCTTTATGGTAAACCCATTTTTCGTGCATTAAATATTTGACCTCCCACCTCCTTTGTTTATAAGGACATTAGCTTTTTTTAGTGTTAAGTGACAAAAAAAAGAACGAAAAAAGAGCCTGTTCATTCACAAGGTCATCTGTAGGAGCCCATATAAGGTCAAACCTATAATTACGAGGGAAGAGGGGAAGGTGTTGTATAAGCTAATGAACTAAATATGCATAAATATAGGTAATAACTGAGCGAAATTAAACTATGCCACTAGAGGAGAGAGCCACCCCGGACCTACATTGAGCCTAGAGTTAAAAGAAGGGAGTGTACCTGCCAAATGAACGCAAATATTATATCTGCTGAACGAGCAATGGAGACTGGGCCAGCTTGTTCTCTATGCAACGCCAAGGTTAATAAAATTTGGCCTCCAAAACTGAAAAAAGCCAATAGAAAAAGCAGGAACCAATCCTCAGAAGTAGGCGGGAGAGCCAATTCTCCAATGGCAACAGTGACAGTGAAAGTCTGTATGAAGGCAAAAAAACCGAAAGATGCCTGAAAGAACCAAATGACAAGTTTGATCAATTATGTTCATGAAAGAATTAACTGTTGTTATCATACCTATAGAAAGTCCAAATGAATGTTTAATATTTCTCACATAAATTTCTTTAGAAAAAAAATGAAGAAAAACTTCAAAAATTCCTAACTGGTGCACATAAAGGTGATCAAATAGTTTTCTTTTGTTTTTGTTTTAGAGTGTTGGCTGTGTAAACGTAAGCTTCAAGGAAGTACCTTTTTCTGACAGCTCTGTCAGTACAATCCAAATATTCACAAATAATTTGAAAATGCAGAATTTAGAATAGGTCCAAAAAAGAAAAGAAACTCTAATTTATGTCCACAATTAGTCAAAAAATATATTTTAAGTTCTGGAAAACTAACATATTTTGTAAAAAAAAAGAACAGAACCTTGCATCCAGTGGCTTCAGCCAGGAGGGGAGTCAGGGAGGTGACAAGTTCCCTGTACTTCAGATTTTGAACAACTTATTTTTGCGATTAATTTCATTGAAAAATACCACTGTTTGGTACTTTTATTGAAAAATTTAGAGTTTACAACAAATTTGCCCCTCCTACAAGATTTTGAAAAATAAATTTTGTTCCCCCGCCTTTAGTTTTCGTGTATTGACGCCACTGTTTGCTCCCCTAAAATTTCTGATGGTAAACGTAAAGAAAGAAAGTCACATTCAATAGAGATTGATGAAGTTAAGTCTAAAATCAAAAACAATTTGAATTGTAAGACTTAGTAACAGGTAACCATTTTGGCTATCCATACTTACCATAATGACAGAGAAATGTAGCTCTTTTAATGCCCGGACAACCACATAGACATTAGCAGCAAAAATGGTCCCTATTAAAGCAACCACTGCTCCAATAAAAACAGACTGAGGATCCACATTCAATTCTTCTTCCTCTCTTATTGTTGCATTGGAGATTTCCGTCAAGTTTTGTTCAGTAAAGCTTATATTGCTACTATAATCATCACCAAGATAACCAAATAAAACTGGTGGCTTCGCTATAAGTGTGCACCCAATTAGAGTACAAAAAATTGTCACACAGTGAAACAGACCAAAATGTTCTTTCAAAAAAATCCGAGCAAAAACAGCTACAAATACTGGAACACTGAAAATAATAACACTTGCATCTGCCAATGGCATATATCGTATTGCATAAAACTGACTCATTAGACTAGTACATCCAAGAACAGCCCTCAAGACTAGCATCATACGTTTCCCTTTTGGAAATGGATTGAGATTCTTATAAAATAGTATTGGAAGAGTGGGCAAAAGAATGCCTGCAAACCTGTACATAGCCAATTCAATAGGGTTCATATCTTTCATTTGTTTAACTATTAGTGAACAGACAGAAAAACAAAAGCTTGATAATACAGCCATGATTATTCCTAGGTGAGGTATGGTGCAACTTCGTTGTTGGTTGTATTGAACAGTACCATTGGGTTGATGATGAAGTATTCGGAATTCATCTGATATGGGAGATGGAGTGTTTGATGGACTAATATCCTCTTGTAGTAAATGTGACGTCAGTTCAATGTCATTAGCTAAGATTGCAGGCATCGTTCTTTTATGTCCTTCCATTCCTTAAATCAGTGCTGGAAGAGTATTCTCCGTTACTGGAATCATTTTTTGCCTGGAAAAGAAGATGCATGGATAAAGGAGTAAAAATTCCTGCAGAAACAAAAAAGGAAATACTGACAATCAGAAAGTTCATAATGAAAATTATAGGTAAAGAGCAACCTATATCAGAGGAAACCAAAACCCTAATAACAAAAATATTGATAATAATATAGATATAAAACAAATCTGCTCTTTATGTTGATTCCTAATATCTTACATTCATAAAGTTCGATAAAACACAGTGACCAAAAGAAAATTTAAATACTCTTAGAAAAACGAGGATAAAAAACTTCTAAAAAATGTACTATCTTGACAAAACTTGCACAATCATATTCAGCATGTCTAAGAACCCTATCCTTAGCGTAAAAACTCATATAAGCAAAAAAACGCCATTTTTTGAAGGAATTTGTAAATATTAGCGTTTTCATTTGTTCGATTTTTTCAGGGTCATTGTGTTGAGCCTGTGGTTGCAGAATATCAGGAGAGAGCTGAGTAGAATAGTAGTTGTTGTTTCTACACCCCCTAACAAACAAATACAAAGTAGAAATAATAGGGAAGATCTTTTCAAGACAGTGGAAATCAATTCTGAGAATATTTCGGCCCTATGTCCAAGGGCCGTCTTCAGCACAATACGAGAACGAGAGAAAAAATATGTATATATAAACAAACTTACATTAAAATGTGAAAATTAAAACTAATAAAGTTTTTTTTTTTAAAATAGCCCTAGCATCCTTACTTCAACGAAGTTCAACCAGGACTGAAACCAGGACTTGAGTTTTTTTGTATCAAGAGAGATTATGGTGATAGAAAAAGGAATGAGAAATACTCGTTAATTACACAAAATGTTATTCATTCCAACTTTTGCATCTACAAATAACTTTTGGAGTTCACAGTTTTAGCTAAACATTAAGTTTTAAATATAAAACAGTTTTTTATTCTAGTAGTTGTTTAAAATCAACCTTAACCCCTAAAATTTTAGCTAAACTTGGCTCAAAATGGAAAGTTAAATTAAATTCAACTTTGTTGTTCAGAAAATGCTCAAACTCATATAAGTGCACGGCTGAACTAAAATTAGATTGCCTCATTTGCAATACATTCCTCCCTCATACACCATCCCTAGAAGACAAATCCTACATGCATGGTCTCATTTTTTTTTCATTTTTTTATCTCTATGCGATATGATTTGTAATTTGGTTTGCTGAAAGTTCAAGCAATTTTTAAAAGCTTCGATTGAATTCAGAATTGAGGTTTCAATTGAATCGGATAATTTAAATTCTACCTCTCAAACGATTTCAAAAACTTGCTTTGGGACACAAATTCTGGAATAAAGATGTTGATAAAAAAGCAGTGACAGTTAAGAGTTCTTTAAATAACTGAATTGAAATTATTAATCGACATATTTTATTTTATCAATTATATGATGACTGTAAACCAAAAGTCAGGATGGACTATGTTTATTTCTTAGCTATCTTATTCCTCAGCTGCACATCAAAATTACTATATTCTTAGTTGTCAATTTTATTCCTGCAACCTAACAGAAATTGAAACTAGGCCAAACCGTTGGGATGGCAGAAAACTGTTTTGCCTAGATTTAGTGTGCTGTTGATGATATTTGTCATTTAATCCGTTTTATCAGATACTGATACCCCCTGTAAAATTTATATTTTCCTTATTGGTCCAAAGTTTACGCATTGTACTAGTATTTTTTATAAATTATGAACATATTTTAAAATACCTAGTACTTTTTCTAATAAAAGTCGAAAAACCACCCATAGAGTTGACTAACACCCATTAATTCATATGCGAAGATTGTTATTGAAATAATTCACTTACTGAATTTGGCATGCTAGCAAATAAGTGGGTATTTTGGAAGCCCAATCACAATTTTTATTTTCGTCTTTGCTTTATTCAGACATTAATTTGATAGTTACAACAACTAGGTCTAGTTAATTTGACATTTGAGATGTACAGCACTATGTTATTAATGGCTAAACCCATGGCCAAAATTAGCATGTCTTCTTTTTGATTGGATTAGTATGGAGACACTTTTGCATAGTCTCATCACCGGAATAAAATTCCTACTGTGTTGCTACAGCTAGGTTTGCTCTTTGAGTTCCATATTACCAAGTTGAGGTCGAACCCACTGCGCTACTACAGCACATTAGCATATGTTTAAACAGCCATGCTGTCATTCTATCTAAAAAAAGGATTTCCTATTGAAGGTGCAAAGAGCTGGTGGGAAAAGTAAGAAAATATGCCCCAAAATTAAAATTCCATGAAAATCATGGTGTGAAATTGAGACATGCTGGTTTAGTTTTGCAAGCTATCAATTCTGATACTTTTTTTTTGCGGGGAGGGGGGGGGGCTATGGCCTACCGCAGAAACATTGGTGTGTTCCATTTTTTAGATTACAGTAATTCTGATAAACAATGGTCAACCCCCTGTAATAGAAGTACCAAATACAAATAGAGAAATGATTACAAAACTTAGGGTACTTAAAGGTGTGTTGTGAAATTTTGATCAAGCAAGCTCTTAATTATGACACCAGAAAGCTTATTTAGTTTATACGTCGACTAGAAGATTTTAGACAATATCTGGCTGGAAATCTAGCTCTTGTATTCTGGCTCAGGCGCATGTGACTGGGCCAAAATGCTGGTTTCTGTAACTAATCTCCCAGCTTTCCGAGTTTTATGTTAGTTGTATTTAATTATTTGAAAATTGGCTTATATCTGAAATGCCTCTTAGTTGCTAGTAAGGCACGTTAAAGGATAAGGACTGCCATATTAACTTTACAGGGTAGAAGCATGGCATAGAAACATGACCACCTTGAAATAGGTGTTATCTTATGCACTGCTTTCTAGAGATTAAATAAAAAATAAGGTTTTTCAACTGAAAGTAAGGAGCAACAGTAAAACATAAAATGAACAGAATTTATTACGTATGTGAGGGGGGGTCCCCTCGTTAATACCTCGCTCTTAACGCTTAAGTTCGAATTTTGTTCCAATTCTTTAAAAATGAACCCTAAAAAAACTTTAGTGTAAAGAGTGATTAAAATGGGAGATTAAGTCATCCTCATAGACATAGTTACTAGATTTTTTGACTATGCTGAGCAAAATAGTTATCTGAAAATTATGATCCATTGACTTTGGGGAAAAATGAGCGTGAGAGGGGTCCTAGTTGCCCTCCAATTTTTTGGTCACTTAAAAAGGGCACTAGAACTTCTAATTTACATTTTGATGAGCCTCTCGTGATACTCTAGGACCATTGAGTCAATACAATCACCCCTAAAAAAAACAAAAAAAAAATTGCATCTGTAATCTTCCTTCTGGCAAAAAAAAAAAAAAAAAAAAAAAAAAAAAAAAAAAAAAAAAAAAAAAAAAAAAAAAAAAAAATCCACATTTTTGCAGACAGGAGCTTGAAACCTTCTCAAGAAGGTTCTCTGATAAGCTAAATTGGATGGTGTGATTTTCATAAATGATTCTATGACTTTAAGGGGGCTTTTCTCCCTTTTTTCGAAAACAAAGCAAATTTTCTCAGGCTTGCAGCTTTTGATGGGTAAGACTAAACTTGATGACTTATATATTTGAAATCAGCATAAAAATCCAATTCTTTTGATGTATCAATTGGTTTTAAAATTGCATATTTTAGAGTTTCGGTTACTATTTAGCCAGGTTGATCCTTACTTACACTTCGTTACTACAACTGTTTGATAAACCGAGCTCTGACCGATAGGAGGCTCATTCTGCCAGTGTTTGTGTATCCCTAGTTCCACAAACATACTCCAAAACATTTTCAATAAACTCTATTGGCTAATTTTTGTTTTATGTTTTCAACTTCGGTTGAGGAAATTAAACTTCTAAAAATTGTCCTCCGTTTCCGGATTTCAGTGGACCAGCACTGGGATATGAGCTGAAATTATGATATTAAACATCTAATTGGCAATTTGAAACCCATACGATAAAGAGAAGTTGTCAGATGAAAGCATACCTTTCATATAACAGTCCCATTTGAATCACTATCTAAATCTTTTTTCCCAGCTTTCCAGCTACATTCTTAGCAGGTGTTAAGGTCCACTCCTTTACCATAGCACTGTATACAGTAATATTATTTAAGAGATCAATCAAAACCCCCCTAAATGTTTTAATAAAATGTATTTTTCGTATTTTCAGTTACTACTAGTATGCAGTTAACTCATTACTAGGTTGCAGCAACCTCACCAATCAAGATTCTAAGGTAGGGCTTTTCTTTCTACCTCCCCCTATCTTATTAAAATCAATTTTTCAGTGCTGTAGAGCAACGATTTTTATTTTTTTTTAAAGTTTTTTATTGTTTTAAAAAGTAGAGTTGTGAAAAAGATTTAAACTTTAGCGTAAAGAGCGGGGCGTTGAGGAGGGGACAACCCCTTTCATATACAAAATAATATCTGTTCGTTTCACGTTTTAATGTAGCTCCTTACTTGCAGTTAAAAAAACTTTTTTATTTAATATCTAGAAGGAACTGCTCCGTTTGATGGGCTGAATTGCTCCAGAAGTGGTATTTCTGTCACTATGAATATGACAATCCACAATGCTAGCAGAGGTAATCACAAAGTGCTTCAGACTTCCTATTTCTAGTAGTGCCAGTACATTAAACACAAAATTTTATGAGGTAAATTCTTAATTCTTTAGAGCGGAATTCTTAATTTGGTAAATTCTTAAGAGCTGAACTTTTAGCGGTTCAGCTCTTTTTTATACCAACAGGCAATGGAGATAGTCCAACTAAAGCTATAATTTTTTCATTTGAGTGGTGTGACTGATTTGAAAATAGTCACCATTTTTGTCATCCTGTGCTTTTACACATTCTTCCTGTTTACCGTCCCCAGATTTCTCCATATACCCATATACAATGAGTCAAATTCAAAATACTAGTTTGTCATTACACAGTAAACTTATCAAATAGAATTATAGTGCTGTTTAGACAGAATGAAGAATTGAACGGCATGTTTCTATCTAATGTTCAACCCAGAACATAAATTTACTATAAAATTAATTTTGGCCCACTAGAAAAAAAAACATAAGGAAAATTGATGTTTAGAAGTTCTTCTTAGTTAAGCCCTTCTTTTGAGGATTGCTTATTTTTGTTTTAGATCGTTAGTTTTTTTGGCGGAAATATGCATAATTTTGTTTGCTCTTTACATTAAAGAGATTAGAAACTGCCAAATTAGATATTTAGCCATGATAAGCTCATTTGTGCAGACTATTTTCATATATTTATAGAAGAGGGTGGCTAATAAGGTCCACCAGCTTAATTTGTACAGCCGAGCACACAAGTGTCACTATTCTCACAAGAAACCTAAAAAAGGTACCAGAACCACCGTCTTTAGTAATTGGACAAGTAGGCATAAGTCTAAAATATAAACCTAGATTCTAATGAGATTTTGACTTTTTGGGTATATTTTGGTTAATTTACATTGTAAGAAATAATTTAGATAGAAAGCAATGATTTTATAACATCAACAGCTGATTCATAATATCAACTTTGAAGAAAAAATAAAATCAACAACTTTTTTTTGTATAGTCCAAGGTTCTATCTGGCCCTGCTTGGGGAGAAGGCTGAAACCAGGATGAAGTTATCTCCAACCTCTCTGATCTAACAACCCTAAAACCAGTATTCTTAGAATAAAACTTCTTGATAAAATAAAACCCATAGTATATTCAGCATCTATTTGAAAAGGGTTTTCAAACAAGATATTGCATGAAAATGTTTATCAAATACTTATATTGCATGACATGGTTATAGCATAACTCCCTGCACCCGGACTCAATGAGCCAAACTAAACTTCTGTTTCCTCAAACCTTGAAAAAAGTCTTTTAAAACCCATTTCCTTCAACCAGAAATAATGAACATTCACAGAAAGATTCTTGGTGGATTCCTTTGTCAAGAGCTTCTGAATTAGATGTGACAAGACTGTATTTGAATGCAAAGTAATTGCCCAGCATTAGGGAGGTATAGGTAGCTAAACTCAAAGTTTCCTGAAACCAGTTTAAGTATGAGGTATCATATTATTCTTCTCAACCAATCAAAGGAGTTGATGATAAATCATTTTCTCCATTGTATTTCCCAGCACTGGAGTAATCATTATAGGCCAGTAAAACTCAGGGTCATATCTGGATTTATTTTTCTGAAATATTGGTAGGAGGGATACACATTTCCAAATACTGGGGAATGTGGATGTAGCCCATTCATAATTATAGCAATTTAGGCTTTCCTGTTCAAACAGTTCGAGGTAACGAACTGTAGTAAGGAGCGACCCGGCTCAATAGTAACCAAAACTCTAAAAAATGGAATTTTGATACCAATAGCTATATCAAAAGAATCGCATTTTAATGCTGGTTTTAAATATATAAGTTTCATCAAGTTTAGTCTTACCCATCAAAAGTTACGAGCCTGAGAAAATTTGCGTTATTTTAGAAAATAGGGGGAAACACCCCCTAAAAGTCATAGAATCTTAACGAAAATCACACCATCAGATTCAGCGTATCAGAGAACCCTATTGTAGAAGTTTCGAGCTCCTATCTACAAAAATGTGGAATTTTGCATTTTTTGCCAGAAGGCAGATCACGGATGCGTGTTTATTTGTTTTTTTTTTTTTTCCCAGGGGTGATCGTATCGACCCAGTTGTCCTAGAATGTTGCAAGAGGGCTCAATCTAACGGAAATGAAAAGTTCTAGTGCCCTTTTTAAGTGACCAAAAAAATTGGAGGGCACCTAGGCCCCCTCCCACGCTAATTATTTTCCCAAAGTCAACGGATCAAAATTCTGAGATAGCCATTTTATTCAGCGTAGTCGAAAAACCTTATAACTATGTCTTTGGGGACGACTTACTCCCCCACAGTCCCCGTGGGAGGGGCAACAATTTACAAACTTTGACCTGTGCTTACATATAGTAATGGTTATTGGGAAGTATACAGGCGTTTTCAGGAGGATTTTTTTGGTTGGGGGGAGGGGTTGAGAAGAGGGGGATATGCTGGGGGAACTTTCCATCGAGAATTTGTCATGGGAGAAGAAAACTTCCATGAAGGGAGAGCAGGATTTACTAGCATTATTTAAAAAAAAATTAAAAATAAATGTGAAAAAGCTTTTTCAGCTGGAAGTAAGGAACAGCAATAAAACTTAAAACAAACAGAAATTATTACCCATATAAGGGGCTCACCTCCTTATGATACCTAGCTCTTTACGCTAAAGTATTTTTAGTAATTTCAACTATTTATTCTACGGCTTTTGTGATTCAGGGGTCATTCTTAATGAATTGGGATAAAATTTAAGCTTTAGTGTAAAGAGCGAGGTACTGACGATGGGGCGAATCCCCTCATATATGTAATAAAAACATGAGAATACAAAAGTTCTTTACGTAAGCTAATTTATAAGTTACGTAAATCTTTTACCAATAAAAAGATTCGTAAAAAATTAAAAGTTCTAGTTGCCTTTTTAATTAACCAAAAAATCGGAGGGCAACTAGGCTTCGCCCCCGCTCTTTTTTTTCTCAAAATCATTCGATCAAAATTATGAGAAAGCCATTTAGCCCCCCCCCCCCCCAAAAAAAAAAATATACAAATTTCGTTTTGATTATTCCTCTGCGGAGAGCCAAAATCAAAACATGCATTGATTCAAAAACGTTCAGAAATTAAATAAAAAAAACGAGTTTTTTTAACTGAAAGTAAGGAGCGACATTAAAACTTAAAACGCACAGAAATTACTTCGTATATGAAAGAGGCTGCTTCTTCATCAACGCCCCGCTCTTTACGCTAAAGTTTTTTACTGTTTAAAAAAGAAGAATTGAGAGAAAGAGTCAAACTTTAGCGTAAAGAGCGGGGCGTTGATGAGGAAGCAGCCTCTTTCATATACGAAGTAATTTCTGTGCGTTTTAAGTTTTAATGTCGCTCCTTACTTTCAGTTAAAAAAACTCGTTTTTTTATTTAATATTATAAGAAGGGGTGAGATTCTTTATCCATGTAAGGTGTATGTTATCGCATCTAGTAGTACCCAAGGCCTAAAATGTTCTATTGCATTATACAGTTCATGAATTGAGAATGGACAGGTTATATACTCTGATCCTGGGCAAGGCTGGTATATCAGATTTATCGAGATTGGGGTGGTGATGCTGATATTATTTGATGTTAGCTTATTTGAGAAAAGAGTTTCAAATAAGTTTGCCTTTTCATTATCATTATCGTAATGGGTATTATTATATAGTAGCTCATACTGGAGTGGGCTAGAGAATATTTTTTCCCACAGATGTGGCTTATGAGTTTATGTACAATTAGCACGTGTTTTGCTGGAAAGACTATTTGCGAAATTATTCCAGTAATTATATTTAGCATTTATTATAGTTTTCTTGAGATTCGCCTCTGCTTGTAATTCACTTGAATATGTAGCAGGAGACGGTATTTTAGGTATGTTCACCTAGCTGCCTTTTTTGTTCTAAAATTATTTTGGCGCTCATTTGTCTATCATGCTTTAGGAGTGTGTTTGGGGATGGTTTTCCTCGGCGTATTCTTGAGGATACCATGATTAGCTATATTTGACAGTATGTATGCCACAACTTCAGCATGTGTGCCAGCTGTTACAAGTGAGTAGTCCAAATTGTTTTAGTGTTAATATATTTGGGGGTATGTGGCAGAATTTTCGCTGGTTGAATTAATGAAGAAACTACAGGAAAGTGACCTATGTAAAGGTTATCAATTTTCTTCATATAAATTTTATTCAAAATATTTATTGACACAATTTGTAGGTCAATTGTGGAAAATTTGCCACTTTTGGGGTTAAAATATGTATTTAGATTTGGAAGGGTAGCAACTGCTAATTCAGTATTATTCGATATCAAACTTCCAATAAACTTACCAGCTTTATTTTTATTTATTTATTAATACTAATTTATTTGCTGGTTCATCCCCCCAAAAAAGGCTGTGGGCATTTATATCTCCAAAAATAATTATGTTTTTTAGCATATTAGAATTACTTATATAACTGAAGAAATCCATGGCATCTGTAGTTTGGCTGTTAGGGTTAAAAAAGCTTATTATACAAGTTTTGGTATTATTCAGCCAAACATTGATTGCAATTGTATCACCATCATTTAAAAATTCTGGAAAGTTGGTGCCACAAAATTTGATATTATTATTTATCATTAAAGCTACACCATCTCCTTTTCTCTTTGATGACCTATCCTTTCTCAGGATATTATATCATAGAGACTTTATTTGTTGGTTTTTGGTCAAACGGGTTTCCTAAAGGCAAGCAATATTGATGGAATTATTATTCACAAGAGATACTAGTTCATTTGACTTATATTCTGAAAGTGATCTTGCATTCCACTTAAGTATAGAGATGTATTGTTTTGTTGTTTAGTTTCCATATGAGCTGTGTGTCAACATTTAGCTTTGCTAGGAGTAAAGGAAGATCCTTTTTAGCTTGAATAGGCATGTGGTTGGGTATATAGATATTTGGCAATTCATTTATAATTCTTGCTTTCTTTGGCTGTTGTAGGTTCATAGACTGAACTGCATTAGAGTGTAGTAAAAAGAGGCATATATGGTGTTAGCTTGTTTGGTTTTTCATCCAGCTTGTCATTAATTAGGGGATTAATTTCTGATAATGCTTCTGATTCATTTCTGCTTGAGAGGAGTGGCCAGACTAACCTCTTATCATTGGATTTGGAGGATAGTTGGCTCAGCCTTGACAATTCTCTCTGATAGGAACGTGATCTGTGGTGTTTTGAGGAAGGAGTCTTGTGGGGGGGGGGGGTTGTTGCTTTGCGTAGGTTGGGTGTTCTGTGAGTGAAGGTACTGTACGGTTTCGTAAAGGGTTATGGTTTGGTGTGATTGGGCTGCATTTTCTTCCAGAGCTGCAGAAAGGTAAGGTACAGCTTTCTGTGTTACTATTTGGAGCGTTAGTGCTTGTTTTTTGTATGTAGGGCATAGTGTTTTATTGGAAGAATAATGGGAGCATTGCAGTTTATACATGTAGGCTGATCAATTTCACAATTTGCCATTCCTTTGGGATATAGATAACTTCAAAGACCACACTACCTTTCCATGACAAAAGTAAAACAGTTCAAGATAGGGATGAAACCTTTTTATTGATAGTGAATAGATATAAAATTATTTAACTGGATATTTCGAACACATATACAGTGTTCATCATCAGCAGTAAAAGCAGAAAAGTTTTACTGCTGATGATGAACACTGTATATGTGTTCGAAATATTCAGTTAAATAATTTTATATCTATTCACTGTCAATAAAAAGGTTTCATCCCTATTTTGAACTATTTTACTTTCCTTTGGGATAGGAACTTTTACTGCAGGTTTGTAAAATTTCACTGCATTTGATTGTTGTGTTTCCTAGTTTTAGAAATTTTCAGCACTGGATTGGTTATGGTTTGTAGGGCTTGTCGGGTTTCATTTGTCCAAAGAGGTATATCTGGCCTGGGATATTGTCTTTTTCTCTGAGTGTGAATAAGAAAGACTTGCTTGAATTTTGGCCATTAGCATTTGGTATTCCTAGTTGGGTGACATCTGCAACTGGGATTGGGTTACTGGTTCTGTTAGATATTTTTGAAGGGATACACAACTACTTTAGTTGGGTAGTGGTTTGGGGTCCACAGAGCAGACTTTATTTGGATGTTAAGAAGAGTTTTTAAGTTAAATATTATGTATGCTGATTCAGAATCTTGGAGAGCTAGTAGGAAAGATTCATCATGACTCATGTTTAAAGAAAACACTGATTTTAACAATTTGAAGATTGCAAGCCTTACTAGAGTTATCTTATTTATCTCAAAGGGGGTATCGAGAAATTTTTTTTATTTAGAATTTGTGAAGGAGTTGGAGCAAGAGGAGAGGAATTATTTTTGATTGGGGATTTTTTTTTCCTTTTTTAGAGCTCCTTGAAAGGATCTCTTGCAAGTCATTTTCATTTTCATTGTGGATAGTGAAAAACACCTTCACCTCCACCATTGTGTTACCCACTGAATTTGACCCCTCATGTGAGCTTTGAGATTGTGAGCTTGACCAGCAAAGATATGGAACATTTTCAGTAATATTTGGGATAGAGACCAGGGAGCCTTTTTTTTTCTTTGGGGGGGGGGAGAGGATGTTCTATACATTGCCTATTGGAATAAGCTTTAATCAAACAGTTTGTGGTAATGAACTGTAGTAAGGAGCGACCCGGCTCAATAGTAACCAAAACTCTAAAAAATGGAATTTTGATACCATTAGCTACATCAAAAGAATCGCATTTTAATGCTGGTTTTAAATATATAAGTTTCATCAAGTTTAGTCTTACCCATCAAAAGTTACGAGCCTGAGAAAATTTGCGTTATTTTAGAAAATAGGGGGAAACGCCCCCTAAAAGTCATAGAATCTTAACGAAAATCACACCATCAGATTCAGCGTATCAGAGAACCCTACTGTAGAAGTTTCGAGCTCCTATCTACAAAAATGTGGAATTTTGCATTTTTTGCCAGAAGGCAGATCACGGATGCGTGTTTATTTGTTTTTTTGTTTTTTTTTTTGTTTTTTTTTCCCCAGGGGTGATCGTATCGACCCAGTTGTCCTAGAATGTTGCAAGAGGGCTCATTCTAACGGAAATGAAAAGTTCTAGTGCCCTTTTTAAGTGACCAAAACAATTGGAGGGCACCTAGGCCCCCTCCCACGCTAATTATTTTCCCAAAGTCAACGGATCAAAATTCTGAGATAGCCATTTTATTCAGCGTAGTCGAAAAACCTTATAACTATGTCTTTGGGGACGACTTACTCCCCCACAGTCCCCGTGGGAGGGGCAACAAGTTACAAACTTTGACCTGTGCTTACATATAGTAATGGTTATTGGGAAGTATACAGGCGTTTTCAGGAGGATTTTTTTGGTTTGGGGGAGGGGTTGAGAAGAGAGGGATATGCTAGGGGAACTTTCCTTCGAGAATTTGTAATGGGAGAAGAAAATTTCCATGAAGGGAGAGCAGGATTTACTAGCATTATTTAAAAAAAAACAATTAAAAAATAAAAGTGAAAAAGCTTTTTCAGCTGGAAGTAAGGAACAGCAATAAAACTTAAAACAAACAGAAATTATTACCCATATGAGGGGCTCACCTCCTTCTAATACCTCGCTCTTTACGCTAAAGTATTTTCGGTAATTTCAACTACTTATTCTACGGCTTTTGTGATTCAGGGGTCATTCTTAATGAATTGGGATAAAATTTAAGCTTTAGTGTAAAGAGCAAGGTACTGACGATGGGGCGAATCCCCTCATATATGTAATAAAAACATGAGAATACAAAAGTTCTTTACGTAAGCTAATTTATAAGTTACGTAAATCTTTTACCAATAAAAAGATTCGTAAAAAATTAAAAGTTCTAGTTGCCTTTTTAATTAACCAAAAAATCGGGGGGCAACTAGGCTTCGTCCCCCGCTCTTTTTTTCTCAAAATCATTCGATCAAAATTATGAGAAAGCCATTGAGCCAAAAAAAAAATATGCAAATTTCGTTTTGATTATTCCTCTGCGGAGAGCCAAAATCAAAACATGCATTGATTCAAAACTGTTCAGAAATTAAATAAAAAAAACAAGTTTTTTCAACTGAAAGTAAGGAGTGACATCAAAACTTAAAACGCACAGAAATTACTTCGTATATGAAAGAGGCTGCTTCCTCATCAACGCCCCGCTCTTTATGCTAAAGTTTTTTACTGTTTTAGAAAGAAGAATTGAGAGAAAGAGTCAAACTTTAGCGTAAAGAGCGGGGCGTTGATGAGGAAGCAGCCTCTTTCATATGCGAAGTAATTTCTGTGCGTTTTAAGTTTTGATGTCACTCCTTACTTTCAGTTGAAAAAACTTGTTTTTTTTATTTAATACTAACAAAAGGCGATTATAATACCAGACTGTCTGCACCCTCGTGATGTAAAGTCTTCATCATCCACTAAAAACACCACAGTGCAGTCCAGAAGATGGTTTGGTGCACAATTGGTTGGGTTGACTGCTGATAAATGGAAATAAATATTCGCAAGCAATTTTTATAAAAATCCCTTAAAGTGTTCCTGTTATGTTCAAGATTTAGCTTAATGGTTTTTAGTAAACCAAACACTGACCCAGGATCACAGGCCTAACTTGACTGCTGGATATTGTGATTTAAGGTATTGATATGCTGTTTGATGAGTTTGCAGTCAAATTTTTTTAGTTAGGACCTCTTTTTACAAAAGCTGAGATATAAAACCATAATTTTTATGATATTAGTATGATATCTTTTACTTAGTGCCCCTAAGAAGAGTATTAAGAATTTGTTTCTTTGTTCATTCTGAAGTATTTGTTTATTTCTGTAATATATTAAGCTTACAGAATTCATTTATTTTTCATGGTACCTATCAATACCAAGGTGTTCAACTCTTGTTTATTGCCTTTTTTATTCATTGCAAAGTTAGAATTGTTGTTGTTATTTTGGAAATGTGAATGGCCAATGGGGCTATAATATTTATGTCTTTACTTCCCATGATAGGAAGCATTGTCTCTATTTTACCTTAAATCCCACTTGCCAACAATAATGTCAAGTCCTGAACTCATTAGGCGCATCCCTAACTGTGATCCAAAGTTTCTTGCACCAGTCTTTATCAAATGCAGCAATGAAGACTTCAACACTGGGAGACATAATAGAATTCTGGCTAAAGGAGTTCCTTGGGTGGACAACACAGTTAGAAAAGAATTTGTTTGAGCGCATTTTTGATAAACTTCAAGGGTTGTCCTGTAGTACTTGGTGAACTGACTATCTGGAACAGGTTGGGGATCACACTCTGGTCAGGTACTAACTTGTACATCACTAATATATCTCCTGTCCTACATCTATATGTGAGAGATGGTAGTTATACTGTTTGTATAATTTCTGTTTTACTGTAGATGTTATTGTACAATGGCTTTAAGACTACAAAGATGGTAGGTTGAAAGCATCTTAGTCTACTCTCATAAGGCAAGTACTTCAAATGAGGAAAAATTTTGATGCTCATTTTCTTGTTGGATGCCACACAGACATGCAGTATTCAACTAATGGTCATGTTGTTGTCTTATACAGCTTAGTAAAGCTCTGCAGGTTAAACCTTCAAAACCTTCTTTTGATACAAAGCATACTGTAATTGGCTTTAAATGTTACAACAAATACTTGTTTATCAAACCTCAATTGATCATCAAAAACAATACCAAGGTCCATAATAGAATCAATAGAATATATCACAACTTCACCAATAGATAGAACACTAATAATAACAAGATAATTCACCATATGCCATTTTCCTGGTTAATAGTCATTGCATTTAAATTGCATCAATAGAACACACCAATGCATTTAAATCATCCTCTAGAAGAGCCATATCATCAGGGGAAGCTATACCCTTGTAAAACTTTACATCATCTGTAAACATTTTGACTTTACAATATTGAATTACCTTTGGCAAATCATTTATAAATATACAAGACTGAACTGGTCCTAAGCAACTACCCTATGAGGCTCTACTCAAAACACTATACTGATTAGATAAGACTTTGCCAACCCTAGCATTCTGTGACCTATGTGTTAGGTAATCTGTGATCCAAGCCAGATTTCTCAATCCAATCCTTACAGGATTGGACTGACATAAGTTTTAATTGCAAAATAACAACATCAATAAAATCAAGAAACAAAAAAATGCAAAGGAAACACATAATTTAGAAGCATAAGTCTACAATTGGGGCTACTGAGAAGGAAACATGATAAGAAAACAATTCTTACCTAATAATAAAGGGACATTTTATGTCTTTTATTGCATATTAGGGTGGAGAGGTGTTGGTTATAAAGGGTTACTTTTAGGTGTTATGATGCTTGAAGTTGTTTCCCAAATTTATTGTGTTTGCTTCTTAACAGCCCTAGCTGTAAAAAGATACAGAATTGAATAGTACTATTTTTTTTTCCTTTCCTTCAGAAGATCCAATGGACTAGCCTAGGAATGTTACCCAAATTTGAAATACAGCATAAAAAGGAGAATCAGCCATATTTAATATGCAAAAGCCATGGTCATAAATAGTTTTGGTAGATATTTTGCAGTTCATACAATTGACTTACCAATAAAGTGAACATACCATTTGATGCCTTTTTTTTATGTCCAACAAATAAAATAATTGCTTCTATCACAAATTAAAATTTAAGCACTTTTTGAGCTCTTGAAAATGACCAAAATATGAGGTATAAAAAGGGCTTAAAATGTTGGTTTCAAACTTACTGTTTCATTATAAATCCATTTTTTTATGTTAAATAATCCACAAGCACTGATTTTCCACAATTAAGTTGGAAAAACAAATTTATTTTTGCTATTTATGCCATTTTCTTCTTTATTGATGCTGAATTTTCAATCAAAATATACGTTTTTGGTTGTTTTTAACAAAATATTACTATATTTTCTCAGCACCAACATTATTTATAGTTAGGTTAGGTAAAAAAGTGCTTAAATATGAACATGCAATATAAGCAATTATTATATCATATTCATAAAGAACATAAAAAAGCATAGAGTGGTATGTTCACTTTATTGATAAGTTAATTATTTGAACTGCAAAATATTTATCATAGTTTCAATAGTAGGAGGGGAGGGCTGATGGACAGTTGCAAGAGTAGTGACCATTACTTTTGGAAGAGTGTCAAATAGTGAATGAAAAGAATCTTTCTTTCTTTCTGTATTAGGCCTAACCAGAAATGAGTCAATTCCTAGTCTCTAAGATTCAGTTTACTTAGTTCAAGAAATAAAACTGCAAATTAGCAAAGCCTCTTTTAAAGAATAGCTAAAATTCTAGTTTAGCAACTTTTTGCTATCTTGGAAAGGAGATAAGTTAGGAAAATGAAACTTTCAGGGATGGGTCTACAGACTAAAGTATGTCCTGGGAAGATATTTTTGAAGTACCCACTTCTACACCTTCTCTCTCTAGAGGGCACTGACCTTTAAAAATATTGCATTATGACAGTAAAACCTTGCAAAACAGACCTTCTGCTTAAATAAAGTATAAAAAAACTATTCTTAGCTTTACTCAATCTTTGAGGTTTTCAAGATCTGCTCAGATCTTTGAGGTTCAAAGATCTGCAAATACATTTCCTAAATTTAGAACAGACACTGATATGGCTTAAAATTCCAATCAAATAACACAAATTGCATTTTCAGAACTAAAACCAGAGAGTAGAAACCAACAACTGAAATTTAAGGGAAAGTGTAGTTTTGTCAAAATTTTAATTTACCTGTCAAGTAGGCAAATTTTTAAGACTTCGCATGCCTAATTAAAAGTGGGTTAACATGGAAGCTTTGAAATACATTCCTAGAGTATGTTTTTGACCCAGGATGCATTGCTGAAAGTTTTATTTTCTTACCCTAGCCCCTTTCTAAGATAGCAAAAAGTAGGCCAAACTAGAGCTTTAATCAACCTCTACTGCCAAAGGGTTAGGCACCATACCTGCAAAAAGGTTTGCAGCAAATGAAAAAAATGATTTTTTCATATCACCATGAAAAAGACCCAGCAACCAACAGCACTTGGGTAAATGTCTTGTTGTTCATATTATTGACTTACAAATAAAGTGAACATACCACTTGATGCCTTTTTTTAAGCCCTTACACATATGATAATTGCTTCTATGGCAAATTTTGTTTGTTTTAAAGGTTAAGTTGTTTGTTTTAGGCTTAAAAACATGTTTTAAGCCTTTTTTATACCCAAAACTAGAAATAAGTCATTTTCAAGAGCTCAAACAGGGCTTAAATTTAAATTTGCAATAGAAGCAATTATTATATTGGTAAAATTCTAGGTAAAATTATAGCAAATTGTATAACTGGCTTTTATATAAAGTGAATATATCAATTGATGCCTTTTTTATGCTCTTTACAAATATAATAATTGCTTCTACCTTAAATCTAAATTTAAGCACTTTTTAACCTAGCCTAACCCAACCTAACCTTATTGTAAAAGATTTTAGCACTATGAAAATGTAGTATTATTTTGTCAAAAACAGTGCAGGGAAAATATAGTATTATTTTGTTGAAAACAGCACCAAGAAAACATAGTATTATTTTGTTGGAAAAGACAGAAAACTTGTACTTTAATTGAAAATTCGTCACTTTTAAGAGCTAAAAAAGTGCTTAAATTTGAATTTGTAATAGAAGCAATTATTATAGCCTATTTGTAAAGAACATAAATAAAGGCATCAGTGATATGTTTACTTTATCAGTAAGTCAGTTATATGAGCTATCATACTTTTTTGAAAATTTGTCAAATTTAAGAGCCAAAAAAGTACTTTAATCTCAATTTAAGGTAGAAGCAATTATTATATTCATAAAGAGCATAAAAAAATCATTGCATGGTGTATTCACTTTATACAAAAGCCAGTTAGGCCTATACAATTTGCTATAATTTTTACCAAATTCTAGTTGAGTGACTTCTTGCCATCTCAGAAAGGGGTTAGGTTAGAAAAATGAAGCTTTCAGGGATGGGTCTACAGACTAAAGTATATCCTAGGAAGGTATTTTAAAGTGCCCATCTTTGCTCCTTCTCTCTCTTGAGAGCCCTGAAATTTGCCTACATGACAGGTCTATACAGCCATTGAAATTTTAACTGAAAAACATTTTACCTTAATTTTCAGTTACCAGTTGCTTTTTCTCTGCCTTTAGTTCTGAAAATGCAATTCCTGTTATTTGAGTAGAATTCTGAGCCATATCAATGTATTTTGTTCAAAATTTAGGGAATGTATTTGCACATCTTTAAAGCCTTATAAATTGGTATTAAGGAAAGTTGTCAAACTGAAAACAATTTTGTTGTACTTCATTCAACCATAAGAATTATTTTGCAAGGTTTCACTTTTATAACACACATATTTTTAAAGGTCATCAAAGGTCAGAACCCTCTAGAGGGAGGGGGAGTGGAGGTAGGTACTTCAAAATACTTTCCCGGGACATACTTTAGTCTGTAGACCCATCCTTGAAATTGTTTCATTTTCCTAACCTAATCCCTTTCCAAGATAGGCTAGCAAGAAGTCACTAAACTAGAATATTACCTTTATATTCAAAAAGAGCTTAAAAAAGGCACCAAATGGTTATTCACTTTACTCGTAAGTCAATAGGAAGATCTTTGCCCTAGGCTATTGCAAAAAGGTAAAGAACAGATCAGCCCAAGGTGGGCCTAGAAGAGAAATTGGATCTTTCAACTTACAGCAGCACGAATTTTTCTTCAAGATTTAAGAGAGGGCTAGGTTTGAGGTTATACAAGTCATGCTTCTCCTTTGGAGTTTATTGAAAGCGTGTAGCCTACTGTACAATCCCTATCAAAAACCTAGGCCACATAATTTTTACTGCAATTTTCTATCTCTTTGGGTCAATTCCCCAAGCTGCCCTCTATTTAAATCCTTTTTTATAGATGACGATTTCAGGATTTCAATTTAGAATATAATAGCGTGAAATGGATTTTAGAGGCAAAACTGCTCTTGTCACAGGAGCTGGACAAGGTAACTAAAAAAAAATTCTCAGAATTCTAACTATGGGCTGCTAGAAACGTAACCGAAAGATATAGACTTATTTGACTGGTGAAAAGTGTAATTAATTATGAAGAACACCAAGTTTTACAGGAGTCAAAAAAGTGTTAGGTCTAGGCTAGAACTTACCTGAAATTGAAGCCTGAAACAATATAAGAATTTTTCCTTGTGAAGTTCCAAAGCTGATGTTTGAAGTGGTTTTGGTATAAATGTATGAGCAGTGCACTACATAAGGAGACATGTTAAGAAAATGATTCATAATAGGCCTATTCACATAATATTCATTGTTGTTTAGGGCCTAGGGTGGGGATGGACAGCCAGTAGCTTGCTAGTTGAGTTTTCACTCTCTTGAGGGCCACTCAGCATTTAGATTTTGTTCAAAAATGTCAACAGGTTCTGCAGTTACTGTGTATTCAGAGAGTTTTAAAGAGGGAGGCTTTAAATAGATTAGGTTGGAGGAGGAGTGTTCGTAGCTGTGTTGGCCTCTAGCGGCTTGGTGCTGCAGTGAGTTATTAGTAGTAGTAGTAGTAGTTCCTATTCAGTGAAAATTTTTTAGGAACAGATCTGAGTGTGGACTCTTGTTAGAATAGCCTACTTAACAAGTTATGGCCAGTGACATTTGGTTATTTAATTAGGACAAATAATAGGAGATAATGCTGGGAGCTTGTTGACCTTCATTAGCTTGTAGGTTAGATAGGCACTTCCTCAATTTCTCCTATGTACAGGTGTGTGAAGTTTTAGTTTAGCTAGTCTTGCAGACTAAGACAGTTCCCACATGCCAGATATCACTTTGGTGGCACACCTTTGAAAACTTGTATATCTTTTTCTGGTTAGAGACATTCCAACTTTGAAGTTGGGTCAAATTAGTCCTTTATACAGATGAATAATGGCTTAAAAGCAACATCATCAGATACAGGATTCCAATCCAAGCAAGTGATGAAGACTTCCTTGCCAAATATTTCCAGAATACCTACAAAATAGCAACCAAGGTTTTCAATGTGAAGAGACTACCAGCCTTTTCCCCATGGCTGGACAACCACTGCAATACCCACCAGTCCTATTCATGGTAGCCAGCTTTACTGAAAAGAAACTTATCCTGGATGCCTCCTACCAGCACAAAGACACAATTTGACTCTATAGCGACAGCTCCAAAGAAGATTGCAATGCCAGAAAAACCTGTTGGAGGAGATGAAGAAGAGACAGGCAAACGGAGAAACAGACCTAGTGATTAGAAAAGGAAAAATCACAAAAAACAGGCAAACTTGAGCAATTTTAATGGCAGGCTGCTCAAGCATGAAAAAATAACAGCTACCTCTTACCATCTCATCCCCCCTGTAAATAGTGTATGTGTGAGTGATAATAATTATGTAACAGTAAACTTGTGTGAAAGTATAAACAGTAAATTAACAGTTATGTCCCCATGCCCCTCTGCATTGTCCCTCAATAGCAGCTCTGTGTACCTCAGCTGTAACTCACCCACTTCAACCATTAGTGAGAACAATAGTGTGCATAACCAAAAGTTGCCTAGACACACCTGAAAACTTGTAAACATTATGATGGCTAATGTTAATGTTATCATCAATAAGGTGCCAGAACTGGCAACAGTGCTTGAATTAAGTCAGATAGATTTTTCAACTCTGACAGAAATCAGCCCTAAGAATTCCAGATTTCAACTGACAGAAGACTCCATCTGCCCCACTGGTTACAACATCTTCAGCAATCTGTCCAATCCCAACTGCAGAAGAGGAGTTGCTGTTCTGGCTTCCAAGGAATTCCAGGTAAGAGAAATTTCTGTCCTGAATTCTTACTTACCTTGGTTGAAGCCACTTGGGTATCCCTGTCCCTACCTAATGAAATGTTTGTCCTAAGCTCAATTTACAGGAGCCCCAGTAGTCCATGCCAGCTGTCCTCTCAAAGAGCAATAGCTGAAATGATGCAATTCACACTAGGCAGCTTTGCTCATGACAGGGGACTTCAACCTCCCAAGCGTGTTCTGGATGGATGGCCAGGGTACTACCAGGTTAAGCCTTGAGCAAAACCCACTAATTCAAGTCCTTGCTGATAATTTTCTGTACCAAACATTAACTGTGCCCACAAGAATGCGTCCAGGACAAAATGTGTCCCAAAAACTTGTAAACATAATGACAGCTAACGTTGATGTTATCACCAGTAAGATGCCAGGACTGGCAACAGTGCTTGATTTAAGTCACCCCAAAAATCAAGAAACTATGCAATAGGAAGAAAAAACTTTGGGAGAAGTATGTGAAACAAAAAACAACAACAGTATACAAGAAGTACAAAATCGCCAGGAATCTCCTCAGAAAAGAAACATGGAAACTCACTGTAAACTACAAAGAACATCTGGCCAAAAATGTCAAGGAAAATCCTAAGTTATTCTGGAAACATATCTCCCTACGTAAACCAGGCAGACACTCAGTACCGGACCTGGAGAATAACAGCTCAGTCTCTTCCTGCGCCTCCGAAAAAGCTAACCTTCTAAATAAGCAGTTTGCCTCAGTGTTTTCTAAGGATGACCTCCAATCAGCCCTCTCACAAGCAGAACAGGCTCACACTCCCTTCCCAATGTTACACTCACCAATCACAGTTGAAGAAGTAACCAAACAGCTTAAGGAGCTTGATATCAACAAATTGACTGGACATGATGGTCTGAGTCCACGACTGCTGAAGGAACTAAGCCCTGCTATTTCAGCACCCCTGATAATATTATTTAACTTTTCGCTAACACAAGGGAAGCTTCCAAGGGATTGGAAGAAGGCAATAGTCATCCCAATTCATAAGAAGGGTAGCAAAACTTCAGCAGCGAACTATAGACCTATCAGCCTTACCTGTGTGGTATGCAAGGTCATGGAGAGAATTGTGAAGAAAGGCATCATTAACCATCTTGAGGTTAACTCACTCATCAGCAATAGCCAGCATGGTTTTTATTCTAAGAGATCAGTGGATACAAAACTTCTTGAGTCTTACAGTCTTGTAACTGACCTATTAGAAAAAGGAGTACCAGTGGATATAATCCTGCTGGATCTAGCCAAAGCTTTTGACAAGGTTTGTCACTGCTACCTCATTCACAGGCTATGCACCCTGTCTCTTAGTCCAAATATGATCAGTTAAATCGAGGATTTTCTGAGGGACAGAACACAGCAAGTGAAAGTGACCAATGGACCAAACAGTCACACACTCTCTGATGAAGTCACAGTCACCAATGGGGCCCCACAGGGCAGTGTTTTGGGCCCTATCCTGTTCAATATATACGTAAATGAGCTAGCCCTTATCACCAGTAACAAAACCACTCTTTATGTGGATGATTCAAATCTCATAGGTCCTGCAAATACCCCTTCTGCCCGCCAATCCCTCCAAACTGACCTCAACCACATGTGCTCCTGGGTCAGAAGATGGTTGCTGGAATTCAATGCTGAAAAATGCAAGGTCATACACTTTGGACGCAGCAACCCCCCGCAACAATACCTAATGACCCAAATCCCTGGGAGTCACCACATACTGGAGCATGTTCAGGAGGAGAGAGACCTTGGAGTTATTGTAGCCTCCCAGTTGAAATTCAGCTCCCACTCACAGATGATCTCAGCCAATGCTAGCAGAGCCCTAGGTATCATTAAACACAGCATTACTAGCAGAAGTAGACATGTAATCACCAAGCTCTACAAAGGACTGGTAAGACCGTGTTTAGAGGTAGGGACCATCCTGGCCACCCTTCGATTCAAAATGGATAAGGTAGTGCTTGAGCAAATCCAACAAAGGGCCACTAAGCTGATTACCGGTATGGAAAACAAGGCCTACAGTGAACGGCTGAAGGAACTCAACCTCCCCTCTTTAGTCTACAGGCGGAAACGTGGGGATGTGATCCAGGCACATAAACTCCTATCTACCAAACAAGAAAATGAGCTCCTGGAGATTGACCCCTCCCACATAACACGGGGACACCCAAAACAAATCCGCAAACTTCATGCGAGGACTGGACCAAGATGCAGCTTCTTCTCAAACCGGATTATGAACCTCTGGAACAACCTCAAGGAGAACACTGTTTCTGCTGAATCATCAGATGTATTCAAACGCTGTCTGGATGCTGAGTGGAGTGACAAACCATGGAGATTTGACTGGGATGCACCAGAATCTAATCAACCACGTATGCAACTGTCATCACAAGGAGTGATTCAACAGGATCAAAAGTCCTTATTTCACTCCAAGCTGTGATTTAAGGTAATTGGACAGATTGTGCTTTTTCAGACTCAGAGTTGAACTAGCACCAGTAATTGCAGGCGTCTTAGTACCAGATACCAGACAACTGCAGACGTGATTATTCTTTCAAGAACATTAAAGAACTATCAAAGTCATTATTTAACTCCAAGCTGTGATTTAAGGTAAATAACAACTGCTGATGTCATGCTTATAGGTGAATAATTGATAACAAGGTCCTTTCTATTGTTCTTATTATAATTGAATTTATCTTATATAATTGAAATTATATGGGAAGTTTCCCAGTCTAGTAGTAGTCTGGAATGATTCAATGATAAATTTAATAGCAAGGAAAGTGGTTGAGAAGACTTTTTTACATTCATGAAGGATACAAGGATGAATGCAGTCAGGACTAGCAGATTGGTTAGTTCTAAGGGCTGTAAGTTCTTTGAACCTTACCTTCTTTTCTTATCTGTTTCTCATTTTATTTTTGTGTGTGAATTACTTAGCATGCAAGTTTAAAATAGACTATGATGGTCTGTTAAGCATAATTGATTGATCAAAATCAAGCTTGTGTTCTTCTGGACCTTTAGGAATCCAATATGAATTGTATCCTAGCCTTCCATTCTTTAACAAGGCAAATTATAGTCCTAGGCCATATGCAAAACATTGTTGATTGTAGATCTTGGCATCATCATTGACGACAAGCTCAAATTTCACCTCCAAACTAATGTGGCAGCCAACAAAGCTAATGGGGTACTGTCCTTGATCCACTAATCCTTCAATTACTTCAGCAGGAAGACACTCACCTAGCTGTACAAAACTCTAGTCTGGTCAATCATCAAGTATAGAAACATAGCCTGGGGGCCATCCTACATCAGGGGCTGCACAGCCATGGAAAAGGTCCAACATAGAGCAACCAGAATAATGCCAGGCCTATAAGGGAAGCCATATGAAGACCACCTAAAAATTCTTGAGCTGCCAAGTCTGTTGTACAGACGTAAGCAAGGAGACGCCATCCAGATGTACAAGATGAAAGCCAAAATAGTAAATCTGCCCTTTGAAAAATTCTTCAGGAAAACAGCCATAAACCAAACCAGACGCCACTCAGAAAAGGTGTACAAGCCAGAAAACATGCCTGTGCAAACTTTTTCTCAGCGCGAGCAGTCAACGCATGGAAGAACCTGTCTGAACATGCCATCCAAGTACCAAACATCAATAGCTTCAAAAACAGAATTGACATGTCCTGGGAGAAACACAACAACAAATTCAATGCATTTGCTGAGTGGTCAACATAACTTAAAGATCAACCGACTACAAAGCCATCAAGCAAACAGACGGCATTGAACAGGCAGGGCAACTGCTGGATGGTGCTGAATAACTTTAAGTAACTTTTTTGGCATCAGTGTACAGTTAAGTGTGTTGGGAAGGAAACATGATTAAAAAACAATCCTTACTTTTAATAATTCCAGACTGAAAACAATTCAAAATAATCAGTTATATATATAAAATACTAAATTTTTGTAATACTTAGGATACTGTATTTTTTCAACTTGAGGCCTTAGGGGCTCAGCTATATTAAAACAGTAGTCTAATATACAGGGTTTTAGAACTGGTTGATTATAGAAAATTTGACTGGAACAAGCTAGAGAAACAAAAGGTGCATTTACTCAAAAATAGGATTGTTCCAAAACCTGGGATGTAATTTTTTTTATATTGTTTCAATGAAGATACAAAAATATGTATTTTTAAAACCTGGGAAGGGTAAGGCCAATTGTCTCTTCCTCCGTCACTCCTCCTGGAGTATCAAGGAGCCTGTGTGGTTATGTTTCCTTTGGAATTAGCGTTTTTTTTGTGGATGATTTTATCAACTATTTGTGGGCAATTTTCCAGCAATTTTAATTTACTGTGATTTACTTATAAATAGGGAAAATTCAAATTATATAATCTTTTCAGGCATTGGATATTCAGTAGCTCGTAAGTTAGCTTCTCTTGGTGCAAAAGTGTATGCTCTATCAAAAAATGAATCTCACCTTGCAAAGCTTGTTGATGAAGAGAAGTCTATACACCCAGTATGTTGTGATTTAACTGACTGGGACTCTACAAAATTGAAAGTTGCTGGAATTGGGCAGATCGATTTGCTAGTCAACAATGCAGGTGTGGGAAAGCTTGAACCCTTTTTAATAGCTTCTTCAGATGCTTTTGATTGGTAAGAAGTCACATATCAGTACATATTCTGTTGTAGCCTAATAATCTTGAATTTGTGAATGCTTTTAACATCATTTTCTGGTGTAATATTGAAGCAGAAATATTTAAATGCATTTGATGTGCCTACTTTAAATATTGTGCTCACTAAGATCTTGAATTGAGAAATAGATTTGCGGTGTATAAATCTTGTGTTTCTATAAACAATCTGTTTCAGCCAGTTCACTCATAGACCTTACCAATCTTGTGCTCATGTTGGGAGTCATAGTAATAGTTCACATTCATCACTTTTTGAAGCTTTCAGATCAAAACTATTAGGCAACTGTTAATTTAACTGTAGATGGTTCAGTGCTGTTGAAGAGTATCATTTTCTATGGCCTTAGTTTTTTTTGTAAATGTAAGAACTGTGTTCCCATGCACAGTCATAGTCTATCTGTATAAACCTTAAATATTGGGGAAAAAAAAAGCACTTTACAAAACACAAATTAGTGCTCTTTTCTGCATTGGTTTTAGTTTTTTTGTGTGGTTCTTAGTTTTTGTGCTGTTTTTCTTATTTGTTTGCTACTTTCAAGTAGTCCTTTCCTCCATTAAAATATACTTCTTAATCTTCTCACCATGTCGCATCGTTTCGTATATATAATCTTTTGATGTGGATTATACAAGGCTGGATTCACAGCTTTGGCACTCCTAGGCCCAGGTGTTTTGACTGCTCTGTTTTTGCAAGATAAAGGAAGCAATGAACAGATCACAACTGATGAGCCAAAATTAGCCCAATGAAATAGAAAGGTAATACCAAACTCTCAGCTGCCATTCTTGGGAGACATCTGGCAGTTTATAAGTAGCCTTTGCAAAAGGAAGTCGCAATCATAACAGGTCAAAATGACAAACATTATGGGTTTGGTTTTCCTTTTTTAGAATTGAGGTAAGATTTCCAATGCAAAAAGTAGAGGGTACAGTTCGCTGTGTAAAAATCATCTGCATTGAAAGTGTAAAGTACTGGGCTAGTCCCTCTCCTCTGAACTTCAAATGCAAAGCACTGATGTGGTCAATACTCTTGGATGATTTAGGTTTCAAATACCAAATGACATCTACAATTGATGCTGTGCTAACAACAAACACATTCTTGGGTCTGGTAGCAAGGGAACTATCAAACTCAGTTTCATAAAAGAGTTAAAGGTTCTGATCAGGAGCAGCAAATTGGGATTCACAATAGGCATACCATTTTTAATAAGAAATGTCGTCTGCAGAGATAGATGAAGTAGACTTATATATGCAAGAGATAATTGTAAAAAGAAGATCTCTAGCATTTTTAGTATCTGCCAAATCGGTGTTTAATAGGTTTCTACAATGAAGAGTCAGAGCCTTAGAAAAACTTCTCTTTATATAGAGGTGAACAAGATTCATAGTACCAGTCAAAGGACGGTCATAATCCTTCCAGAGATTGAATCCAAAAATTTTGCTTCAAGGCAAGAAGAAATGAGCTTAGGGTTCGAAGACAAGCCTAGAATGATACCCTTACGTATTTTCCGAAGTGGAACAGCTTGATTTTCGACAAAACGAAGAGCATGTCTGATTTTGGCTACATATATATCAAGACATAGTCTTACGTCATATTTTGACAATTTAGTTGATCTTTGCAGCCATTTTGTTCAGCATTGAAGAACAATCCGATAACTATGGCTTTAGGGATATTAGGCATATCAAACTTCACAATTATGCAATTGGCCCAGTATACTTTAAAACTAAATGTTGCTAAATGTATCCAGGTTGTCTAATAGTATAGATAGAATCTTTTGGGAATGATATTAAGTTTTGTGTTTCAGGTCAAATTCAAAAGCTATAAAATTAGATTAAAAAATACTGTTTGTGTCAGAATTAAAAATTGTTACATAGCAACCCATACTATGGACTCTTATAGAAGAAAACTGAAAAGATATACAGTTTTTTTTTCCTTAAAAAAAAATATGTCAATAAAAAACGAAGAAAAATTAATTATAAAAACTTTTTCTGTAAGACAAGTCTTTCAAATAAAAGTAAAGAGCTCCATCAAGCCAAGAATGAGCAAAAATAAAGTTAAATAATTTCCAAAGCATAGAACTACCACAAATCACTAAAGAAAAAAATGAAACTCAAAAGGAGCAAAAATTAAAATAAATAGGGCGGACAACCCCTATGCCTTCTCAAGAACAGAACACAATTTGCACTTTACTGAAAACGAAATAGGCTACGCTTGAAATGTTTTCACCTTTCTTACTTTCATAAAGGAAAAGTTATCAAAATCTTAACGAATACATGTCAGTATATGTCAATTTAACTGACAATCCACGATCATTTATGTGTTTGTTTATTTTTTTCAGTAAAGCGCAAATTGTATTCGGGTCTTGAGATGGCATAGGAGCTATGAGCCCTACTCATGTTAATTTTTGCTCGTTTTGAGTTTGACTCGACTATTTATTGTAATTTCTGTTCGTTTTGAATTTCATTTATTTATTGATTGTGACTTATGGTAGTTTCTACGCTTGAAAGATTATTTGACTTTATTTTTGCTTATTCTCGGCTTAATGGAGCTCTTTACTTTTCTTTGAAAAAATTGTTTTCTGAAAATAGTTTTTTAGAATTAATACTGTGAAAGAAGGGATTGCATCGATTAGAGAAAGTCTAAAAAAATGTTTCTGTGATCGGTATGAAACTTTTAGGCTAAGTTGACTGGAGTAACAACACACCTTAATGGGGACAGTAAATATTGAAAGAAAGTGTGTGCATATGGATGCTTAGGGAGAAAAGCTCGATTTTCTTTCATGCTGTTCTGCCCTAAAATTGTGACACCTCGATTAAAATTAAACACCTCAATTGGTGTCAAACTCCTCAATCAGGACCATTAGAACCTCATTTACGACAAAATTAACGAAAAGAAGAACTAGTCAAACATAAAGACAATAGATGGCTTTATAGATGAATCCTAAAATAAAAATAAATTAAGATAATTAATCAAGTCACATTTAATGTTTGTTTCAAGTGACGTATAGATGTTTGATTACATTCTTAAAATATTAAAGAATTTGGGTCCAAAAAGTTTTGACTTACCCTGCAAAAATACACTAATTATCAAGCCATCTTTATTACATTAGTGGTTTTCTCTGGTCTAATTTTAGCAAATAATAGCCTGATCCTTGATATCCATCAAATTTCTTTGGTCCTAGAATAAGCAAGGTCTACCCCGTTGTAACCTTGGAGGTTCCTGTCGGGATTCCGAGCACCACTTTTAGTGAGAAGTTTTTTGTTCTAATTTCATTAAAAAATGTTTTTAGGATTTTCAATGTGAATGTAAAAGCTGTAATGAACGTATCGCAAGTTGTGGCCTCTGGAATGGTGGAAAGGAAGCACGGTGCCATTGTAAATGTGTCTTCACAGGTAAATTTTAATGGCATTAAACAAGCCAACTGGTTTCTCTTTTTGTGCTTTTGTGCCAGTCATTCATGATTTTGCCTAAAAAGCTATCTCAGATAAGATGTTTGTGAAAGATGTGTTTCACGGTCGTTTCTTATGCAAATTCCAAGATTTTTTAGAATGTTTGATGAATTTTTTGAATTTGAAATAGCATAAAGCTAGCGTAAGAACACAGAAAAACAGCGTATAAAGAACTAAAAGAATGTGAAAACGTATTTTCATCAACATATAATTGCCATTAAATAGATGGTCAAAATAGATTAAAATAATCATATGAAATAAAAAGTTGAAGAAGATATGAAAGAAATATAAAGCTCATAATGTTTCGATTTAGCAGAATCAAACTTCCATCTCATTTTTGCGTGTGCTTACTGATTGTATAGTAGGAAAGACGCGGAAAGTAGAAAACAGAATTAGAATTAGGGAAGAAAAATTAGAATAGGAAGAATTAGCGACAGTACTCAGAGGATTAAAAAATAACAAGGCCCCATGTGGTGATTTTGTTTGACAGACGTTGGGTTTTCTTCTAACGTTTCAAAAAGCATAAACGTGTGAAGGATAATCTGGCTTTTTGACAGAGAAGACACCGCATTCTATTTTCAATTTCTTTTAAATTTATTTTTACTTTCAATGAAAAATTAAATTATTTTCAATTTCCAAAAAAATTTTCAAATTCTTAAATAAGAACAGTTTGTGCAGACAATTTGTTTATGGCAAAATGGAGCTATACATTTTTTTTGAATGTGAGATATAAACAATTGAGTTTTCTCAATAGTATTTGTAAATATAATTCAATCAGGATCTTGTCTCGAAATGAAATTGTCAATTCATGAAATTTCATCTCGAAATGAAATTTTTTTATGATTCTTAATAGGTTCCTCATTTGCTAACATCCAGTCTTAAGCTGTGAACTAGATTAGGACATGATTGAAAAATTCAGGCTTTTATTTTGGAACTATAGCTCAGTAGCAGACTTAATGGTGGTACAGAATACGTATCAAAATTCAAGTATTGCTTAAGACCGTGATTAAGTGAACTGATGGAACTTGAAGATCCCATGTTAAAATTGAAAATTCATATTTAAAAAGTACTCAAGTATTCATTGGCGGAAGATACCTCTTTTAACATCAGGCCGTAGCTTCGTGAAGATGCTACAAAATGTTTGCTAGGATTTTGCTCTATTTTCTCTAATTCCTTAGAAATTTTAGAAAATGTCAAGCTCTTTTTCACAAGTGTACTCTATGAAGGATATTGCTTTTAGAACAAAATCGGTACTATCATGAGCACAAGACAATAACCTGTAAGATGATTGCAACCATTTTCGATATATTTTCCTGTTTTCTAACAGTCCCATAGAATATTTTCAGCTACCTGAAATTTTTACAAGTTTTTTGCCAGAAAGAATCGTTTCAGATGGCCCAAGAGACCAAATTGACAAGCTGGTAAAATTAACCTGCTATTTGAAGGGTTTTTGACAGTCGACGGTCTCTAGAGAATTGAAAGACAGAAGGCTACCCTAGCTTCAATTTTGAAGCTCGATGTTTTCAAGTTCACTTAATCACAGTCTTAAAAAGATTTTTTTTATTGAAAATGCTGCTACTGCTCGTAGTTCTTGTTTCGGTTGTCAAAATACTCCAGCTTCAATCATTGAATTTGAAATAGAAAAAATTACAAAAAAAAGTTTTTTCTATTATGGTGAAATTCTTAACAAGAATAAAAAGCAGTGCTTTGTTTGGTTTTGCATTCATTGACTTACTTTTAAATTATGAAAAGGGTTATGGTAAAAGAAAGTAGGGTAAAGCTTTTAAAATCAGGTAAGAAATACGGGTTTATCAATGTATATGTTAATTAGCAAAAAGATTTGGCTTAGATTTAGGGATATTATTTTTTTGCAGATCTTTCAGAAAAATACTTGTTTATGAACATTAAGTCAAATTATAACGAAGAAATGTCTTATAGTTTGTAGCTTTTCAGGATGCCCTTCAAATTTAAATTCTTTCTGAAACTAAAAAATGTTTCAAAATGGTTGTATTAATTTATCTTTTTTTTTTAGGCAACAAAACGTAATTCTTTTTAATAAATGACCCTGGTATTGTTGTATTTAAACCAAAATCATTTTCAATACAAGTTAGTAATAAAAGATTCATATCATATAATATTTAACCGCTTTTATACTATCTTTTCCGCTAAAGTATTCATTTGCGGAACAAACTTTTGGTCTTGAAGCCTAACTTTGGTCTTATAGCCTAACTTTGCTTTTAGGTCCTCATTTTTCATGTGTTATCAAAGAAATTAAATTTGTATCAGTTTGATCGGAGATGCCTTTTTATTTAAAATTCGTACAAAGATTTATTAAGATATACCTATCAAAAGATAAGTTCCAATAATACCTCATTCTAGGTTCAAATAATAATAACAAAAAAATGTCATAATAATAATATTATGATATCATAATAACTATGATATATATAATAATATTATGAATAATAATAAAAAAATTACAGGCATCTCAAGCAGCATTAAAGGAGCATGCAATTTACTGTGCCTCCAAAGCAGCTCTTGATAGCATGACCAGAGTAATGGCCCTAGAGCTTGGGCCTCACAATATACGGGTGAATACTGTAAATCCAACGGTTGTTCTGACAGAACTTGGAAGGTCAGCTTGGGCTGATCCCCAAAAAGGAGGAGAAATGAAAGCGAAAATTCCCTTAGGAAGATTTGCAGGCAAGTCTCTTTTTCCCTAATTGACTGTGATTGATAATAAATTAAGATATATCATTTATGCTTAGCATGGTAGAATGCCAATTACACAGCTCTTTTAAGTCGTTCATTTCCAACGTTTCCCTATCTACTCTTGCTTCTGGAGATCAAATCAGAAATAAGAATAGCAGGTGACAACAGTGTTCAAGCTCCTGAAAATCGACCGCATCATATCATAAAAATATAAGCAGTTTTTGATTTTTGTCTTTTTTTCAAGATTTTCTTATCTTTTGTGTTTATACATAGTGCTGAGGTTTGATAACTGCTCACAGATAGAATACAAGCAGGGCAGTACTGACTATCTCCAAATCTAAAAGATAGAGAAAATGCGATAGAAATCGAAAAATGGTTAAGTTGATAAGTCTGTTAAGTTGTTTCAACATTTAGAATACTATCGTTTTCCCTATCTGCTCCTTAATATAACTTAAGATGGTTGTGAGATAGACATTTCAGCAGTAAATAGTTTTCTCATGAAAATAGAATAGAATATTTTTTTTTTGATTGCCCTAGGGTTTTCATATTGAAAAAAAGAACTTGATAATGCAAGGGTGAACAAAAAACAGCCCTAACGAAAATTTAACTAGTAAGCACTAATGCAGGTCAAAATAATAAGATATAAGGAGCACGTCAAGCAATGAAATCAATGGTCAAGATGACCAATCAGATTTCTAGTGCATAAAGGAAGTACGAAAAAAAAGGATTAGAAAAAAGAACTAAATAATGCAAAGATAAACAAAATTCTACTGTCTTTCAAACTGTCCTGGGAGGAATAATATGAGGTGAAAGCCAATGGTTAAAATCATTAATACAGAATTATAAGTAGAGATCGGAGGAAAAGTCGGAGGAAAATGATGTAATCTGGATATACCAAAAAATGGAACGATAGAAAATACAACGCCCTGGGAAATACTTACCCCAAAGGTTGAACTCCTTTAAGAACCCCGGCAAATCCAAAAGCAGTGCCTGGTTAGCCAATAAGAAAGGAGCAGTGCCTGGATAGCCAATAAGAAAGGATTTTCAATTGAGGAGAAGGAGGGGCATCTCGAATTTTACGAATATTAAGCAGTTTCAAAAAGCTGTATGCTTGATACACAAGGAAAAGACGATTGAAAATAAATATAAAACAATCAGTAGGCTAATGCCCAGTAATGCTAAAAAAAGCTGAACATGTATCTCTCTTTAATGTTTTCATACCCAACCTAAAACTTTTTTAATTCTTGCCGAATAGGGATAAAATGGTCGAACCATTTTTTTTTCAATTTAAAATTTACAGTAAGTGACCAAGACCTTGAGATTATCGGTGGATGACTGTCTTCTTTTTTTTATTAACTGCTAAAACCAGTAATTGCTAAACTGCAGTTACCCATTTTCAGAGTTTGAAAACACTGAAAGTTTTAAACATTGTCTTTGAGCTTTTTTTTATGTGTTTGAACATTTTGCAATACTTATTAAGACTTCGAAAGCAACTTTCATGTTCATTTTTAATGACAAAAATATCTCTTATCGAACACAATTAGATTGCTTTAATCTGTGGTTTTTTCATATTCCCTTTTTAACGTAGGAAATGTATTATTTCTTTTTTTCCCTCAGTTCAAAATAATATTAATTTTGATATACTTAATGAATCTCGAGAATGTACACACCACACTGCAGTTTGAAACTGCAATATCCGAGGTCGAAAAGTGAACCCATCCTATAAATCTCGAAATTCAATGGATACCATTCCTTAATTACAGAAAAGCTTTGGACCATGTCAAATATCCACTAAAATGAGTTGCATTGCAGTACATATTTTAATAGGGTTGTTTAGATTCACTTGTCAAAATTTCAGTTCTGGTGGAATGCTCAGACCGCAGTTGATGGAAAAGGGTCCCTGTTCATATTTTTTATTCTCTTCCGGTTCATGTTACCGCAAATTCCTTTTTTTAAAGAAAGTTTGTTTTTCTCAATAATTGTCCAGGATATATCCTTATTATTCATGCAATGTTATGCAGTAGTGAAAACTTATAATGGTTAGTCCATATACTAGAGCATGAAGAAGACAATGGATTAAGGGTTGATTCAGTTATATTTATGTAATGTGAAGGAGGGAGCGGGAATGAGTTTGAAGAGCCGTATTTGTACCGGCCGGCCTATACGCCTTAAAGTGCTGAGGACAGGTAGCTCAAGTACCCGTAGTTCCCATAACACTTCATTAGAATTACGTAATTTCATAGGGAATACCCTTTGGTTACTGATTGGAGGATATTTTATTTTCAATAAAAAATTGTTTTAAAGTGTCTGAAGTTGTCAAGAATTATGCGTGTACTATTTTTCTTTTTTCTCTGTGCCCTTTTGTTTTCTTTTCATTTTTTATACTCCTATTTAGTGCATTTGTGTTGTATAAATAAAAATAAATTATTATTATTATCATTAGACTATTAGAACTAGACTACTTAAGTTAAATAGCTTGTAATCAAAGTTAAAACAACCTGTACTGTTGACTATCATTTTTATCAAATTGCTTTTGGTTGTATATTAATAAGATATTAATTTTTACTATTCTTGCTAATAAATTGTATGGCTATATTCAACCGGTGATTTTTTTTTTTTTTTTTGCTTTCTTTCTTTTTTTGCTCAAATGAGTTTTTGAGAAATAAGTACAAAAGTAATACAATTGAACAGAACAACAAAGCTTTACATACACCCTAGTGGTATATCCAGCCATAATAGGAGAAAGGGAGGGGGATACGTGGCACCTTTGCCATGGTAGTGACTGTTACGTGCGAAAACTGTTTTGAATGGGGAAACTAATGATACTACTCCTCTGCTATTAAAGTGTTTAGTTTAGAATGTGAATTTTGGTTCAAAATTAATGTATGACAGGTTTCCCAGCACTGGGGTCTGGCTTATTCCCCCCTCTCCCCTGGGAGCCCCCCTCCTCGCCCGAAAAATTCTCGTTAAAAAATTCTCCCAACTGTAAAATTGAGCAGCCAAAGGAAAATTAAGACAAATAAAAAGGACAAAGAAAAGTGTATAATTGTGTATCAGCTGTTATGAAGGAAAGGCCGTGGATCATTGTATTGACAGGGACTGATGCCAGATGCCTAAAAGAGCGCACTGCAATGCCCAAGTTGTCTAAATCTCCATAACGCTTCAGGAGGGTGTATGGTATCACTTAATCACTCATCTTCCTTCATGTAGACGAAGCATGAATAAGGGTGCCGCAAAGTGATACCTCCCTTATTATTGCAGAAATTGGTTTCTGACATTCATTTTAAAGCTTCATTTAGCTAAACTAATTGGCTTCATATTTCATAAAAATATCTGCAATGATGTTTAAGTGCGCTTGAAATTATGAAGGATCATTTTATAGTCGGGGTGAGGGGCAGATGCAACAACAAATGTATTTTAATGCCGAAAAACCCCAAGTCTCTTTGAGCCTTCAGATAGGTATAGTTTTAGTTCTAGACAATAAGGAGGGGTTGAGAAACTGATATCTAATCTCTCTTGATTTCCAGCAATGTTTCTTATTCGTGCCTTTGTTATGAAAATAAAGAGCAATATCAAATGTTAAAACGAGCAGAGTTTATTTCATATGGAAGAGCGATACTACCCCCCCCCCTCCAAGGGTTTTTGTCTGAACAGAAATTGAGGGCTCTTGTGCCTCTTTTAAAAGTCAAAAGTGACTGGAGAGCGACCAAACCCTGTCCTAGAGCCCTTTTTGATATGCGACCCTTTTGTAGACCCTTGTGAGACATCTGATCAACATTTCGAGGTAATCGTTTTCTACAGAATAGTTGAAAATATCTATATATTTCCATCCAAGGATGGTATAACCCCCAGAGCTTCTGGGATGAGGGACGTAAATTATACAAGCTGTCAATTTTTTACACGTACGTTTATAGTAGTAAAAAGGCGGGGGCATATTTAGTTTCTTGGGAGTCAAGTGGCGTAAAACTGTCAGGGATTATTGTATCGTCAAAAAGATCATCAACGCATCTATGTGGTAAGGGGGGTGTGTTAGCGACCCGGGAATGACCAACAAAAAATCTTTTTCTGATCAATTTGAAACTTACAACCGTAATAAAATTATTCAAAGGATTCTTCCCATTGATTTTGGCCCCTCCTTTAGGGGGCTCAAAAAAGCTCTGAATTTTTTTGATTACCCTGAAACTTCTATGAAGCTTTGGGCTAAGGGAACCCCAGGGCAAAAGGGAAATAATAATAAAAAATATTGGTTCCTCTCAAAATGCAGCTGGGCCAGAAAATGTTCCGAAAACTTTTCCCCCACCCATTTAAAAAGAAAGGGGATATTTTAGGAACTTGGAAAGGGGATCATTCGATTTAAAATTGCAAGTTCTTGTGTCCTTCTATAGGCTAACAGCTAATAAAGGGCAATCAGATTCTCTCTCGGCTCCTTTCCTGCCATTCAGCCCTCCTCTAGCCCCTATCTGACCCTGTCTGACCACTCTGCTTGTAATGACTTTAGAATCGAGTTAATCAAAAGCGCTAAGCTTTTGTTTAATATCTTAAAGCTGTCCTGTTCGATCTTTGTCAATGAGTCTACTCGTTTATAACCGGTTGTTATCAAACGCCAGGAGAAATTCTATATCATCATTTTTGATATATCTCCGTTCAGGCTTAATAAGGATTGTGTCCCTAAGGACTCTTTCCTTATATATTGCTTTTTCTGCTATAACCGTCTGAAGACAATGTTAATAATATTACAAGTAGTGAAAAGCCTGAGCGGGAAGTTGAAATGAGTTCACGGCGTTTAAGTGGCTTCCTATTACCATTGAATGTCTTTACTCTGCCTAGGCTAATATTGCCTGTCGTAATATGACGGATGTGAAAGTCACGCTTGTTGCTCATAAGAAAACTAGGACCTTAGAATTGTAAGCTAGAAAAGAGAGAAGACTGTGTTTGTAAAATGGGCTGAAAGAACAAAAGGGAGGGATAGCAAATAACAATATATTTTCGTTATTTTTGTAGTGCCTATCGGTTTAGATTCCTACTTCACCATGATTAGAATCTAGTCCTATTAGGGATTAAGGTGCCAACAATTTTAGGCAGATTTGAGACAAACGTGTCTAACCCTGCTCTCACTCCTCACAAAAATTTAAATTGGAGGTTTGTCACCCTTCTTAGTTGGATGAAGCATAACTATTAATTGAAGATACACTCAAAAGAAGAAAATACAAAAAAAATATAGAAATTTGAATCAATTAAGTGTCGAATTTTGTCCCATATAAGGTGTTGCCCTGGGTCTTGAGGTGGGGGGGGGACAACTTATGAATAATGACTAAATGAATGTTTTTTATTTTCCACTTTAAAGATACAAAATCACAAGTGGAATAATGAAGTAAATACTAGGAAAATACTAAAGATAAACCCTAATAAAGAGTGAACACACAAAAAACCCTTGGGGTTAAACATAACCTGCAAAAACGATAAAAACAAGACCCGAGTGTACAGTTATTTTTATCAGATAGGAGACCAAAAAAGTGGAAAGAGCAAGATTATGAGGTGCAGGGACGTATGTAGGAGGGGGGCTCCGGCCCGACCCCCTCCGAAATACACGATCTTTTTTATTTTCACATAATTTTCTGACATTTCTCGCAGAATAAGAAATAGTGGCTAATTACTCATCTAGACATTTGACTTCTCACCCTATGTCAATTAATCTTGGACCTAGAGTGTTTTCCAGATTTGGAAAACGAATTAGTGGGGTTGACTCGGAAAAAAGTAGTAACAATGATCAGTTTAACACTGCTGTTGCGACTGAACCTTTGCCATCAGCTCAAGAATCAAACACAAAATGCTGACGTTGTACCAGACAAACGGGGTGAAACAAACATTGGCGTTAACATTTTTCGAAAGAAGAGGCTGGTTTCCGATGAAATAAAATATAATTTTACTGAAAAGGCATTTTAAACCAAACAAGGACTATCTTCTCCTAGTTCATGTCACAGGGTTAAAAACAAGGAAGTTTTAAGTTAGCTGGATGGAAAAGTACGCTTGGCTAGTATTTTCTTTAGTGAAAGGGGGGCAGAAAGGGGGTTTCTACAAATATCGGGCTTTGTTTGCTTTCTGCTCAAGCCGGAAGGGGGTCTCACCGAAAATTTGGACAGCTTGTCACTAAACCTCACTTGAATTGGAAAAATGTCCTGGAAGACTTTTCTAAACATCAGTCAAACTCCTACCACAAAAAGGCTGTTGCTTGGGGAGAGAGTTTTCGGGCAAAAGTCCTCTATAGTGGAAGTCTTGAATGCTCAGAAAAGAGATGAAATAGAAATAAACAGAAAGTAGCTTTGTGTCATCATAGGAGCAATACTGTTGCATGGACGGCAAGTACTTGCCCTGTGTGGGGACGAGGATTTGGGGAAATTGGCCTCTTTATTGCCCGTAAAAAAGATGGAAATATTAGGACATTGCTACGTTATCGGATGAAAGGCGATCCAACAATGAAATAGGTGTTTGGGAAAAGTGTGGTCAATGCCTAGTACTGCAGCCCCAGAATTCAGAACGAACTAGTTGATATTTGTGGACAGCTCGTTACTGCAAAGATTTTTGATAAAGTGAAATCGCCTTGTTTTTTCACTATCCTGGTGGACGAGACAACCGACATATCAAGGAAGGGATGGATGACTCCAGGGCTTTGATTTTTGGACAGCATAACTTTTTAGATCAGGGAAGAGTTTGTCGATTTTGCTTTTGTTTAAGACTTGCGAGGTGAAAGCCTTGGTCAATTTATCTTAAGTCTCGATATGAAATTAGGGAGGGGGAAAGGGTATGATGGGACTACAAACATGTGAGGGTATTTTTCAGGAGCCCAGGCTTTCATCTCGAATAGATATTCACTTGCTAGGTGTGGCACTGTGTCGCCCATTCCTTGAACTTGGCATTGACAGACTTGAGCAAGATCCCTGATATCAGGCACTGTATGATGGTTACTCCTTTCACTTCAGTGCCAAGTGAAGCGCTGTCTTAAAAACTTACACTGAAGTCAATAAAGAAAGGAGTGTGTGAAACTTGATGGGTCGAAAGACATGATGCGTTACAGATATCACAACAGTAAGTTGTTCTGATCTTTAAGGCTCTAAAAGACATGGAGGCAAATTGGGACTCCGTTACGTCGTCAAAAGCCAGAAGTCTGTTCAACAATATACCGAGCTTGGACTATACAGTGACCCTTATTGTGACGTATTTTTTTCTTGGGTACACATTGAATTCGTCTAAGCTACTGCAGCAAGAAAACATCGATAAGGCTAAGTGTATTCTGTATGTCGACACTGTGACAGAAATGTTTCAAGATACACGAAATAAGGTGGAAGAGAAGTTTGGTCAGCTGTTTTTAAAAGTCGAGTGTATGTGCCAAGAACTAGAAATCACCAAAGTCATGCCACGAAAGACAAATGTCAACATCCCACATGATATCCCGACAGAAAATCACATAGAATTTTACTTTCGAGTTTCCCTTTTCATCCCATTCGTGGACCAACTCATACAATCACTCGGATCTTGATTCACAAAGCACAAAGCTATTCTGAAAGGTGTTAGCGGAGTCCTGTCATCTTATGTCGTAAAAGAGTCTATTGGTGATGTTAAAGAACTGATCAAGTTATAAACCTCTGATCTAACAAGCTGCTGAAAGTGGCTAGCTCCCTGTGTTTTTCCACAGACGGCAGTGCTGTGCCTGGCTGAGTGTGAGCGAGGAATATTTCCCAACATTCATATGTTACTTCGTGTTTTCTGTATCATTCCCACTTCCACAGCATGCGTTGAGGGGTCATTTGCTTCAATGAAAATGCTAAAAACCTATCTCCGCAGACCAATGGACGAAGGCCGACTAAATGGCTAGACACTTTTGAATGTCCATCAAGATGTTTCTGTGTCAATGGATGAGATTCTGGGGAAGGTCGCTCTTAGATCTACTCATAGTTTGCAATTCGCAGTATAGGGCAAGTGTATATTTCTTGATGTGTGTGCTTTTGGTTTTTGTAGATCTAATGTAAAATAATGTGCCTTTTACTTTCTGTTTTAAAGGATTTGGATCCCCCCCCGTGACCAATTCCTGCGTACCTGCCTGATGAGGCGTAAGAAGGGAAGAAAACAATTTTGCGAAAATATGACGGCTACAAGAACCGGTTACACGGTTACAAGAAAATATGACGGTTACAATATATATATATATATATATATATATATATATATATATATATATATATATATATATATATATATATATATATATATATATATATATATATATATATATATATATATATATATATATATATATATATATATATATATATATATATATATATATATATATATATATCACAAAAGTATCATGTCAAAAAAGTGTAAAACGCGCCCTGTCAATGGCATAACAACTTTCCTGAAATTGATTGGTTAATATTTTTTTTTATCCAAAAAAGGCTAAGAGCTCTTGTTTTAGAGGTTTAATATTTCCATTTTTTCGAAAGATGAATATCATTATGTATCATCTTCAAGATATCTCTTTTAAAAACTATTCCCAAACTGGCAATTGCAATTAATTTTTTTATACTTTTCCAGAAGTTGATGATGTTGTGAATGCTATAGTCTTTTTACTAAGTGATAATGCTGCAATGATTACTGGTACCTGTTTGCCTGTTGATGGTGGATACTTGGCATGCTGAATGTTTAACTGGAAGATTTGTTGTTGATCGGCGCTTGCACAAGAAATGTTTTATTGGTATTAATTTTGTAATTCTGATAAAAGATTTCTCTATTAGATATATCTAAAGATCTTTAAAAATTGTGAATATATTTATAACTCACAAAGAAGAATGATTCCATGGGAAAACAAGAAATATAGCCGTCAATTAGTATGCATCCCGTAAATCTTCGAATCATCTATTATGTGTATTTCAGATCAAGTAGTTTTATAAAGATTTAAATATTTAAATCGCGATTTCATGATCGTTATTACAGCATGTCCTCCATCAAACAGTTCGTGGTAACGAACTGTAGTAAGGAGCGACCCGGCTCAATAGTAACCGAAACTCTAAAAAACGGAATTTTTATAACAATAGTTACATCAAAAGAATTGCATTTTAATGCTAATTTTAAATATATAAGTTTAATGAATTTGAAACTTACCCATCAAAAGCTACGAGCCTGAGAAACTTCGCCTCATTTTAGAAAATAGGGGAAAACACCCCTTAAAATTCATAGAATCTTATCGAAAATCATACCGTCAGATTTAGCACATCAGAGAACCCTACTGTAGAAGTTTGAAGCTCATATCTACAAAAATGTAAAATTTTGCATTTTTGCCACAAGACAGATCACCGATACGTGTTTATTTGTTTGTTTTTTATGGCACTTGGTATCTACCAAGTAACGTACAGCGATCGCAAATTCTGTCAGTCGGTATCTCGGTCTGTCTGTCCCGGTTTTACTACTTTAGGCACTTCCAGGTAAGCTAGGACGGTAGAATTTGGCAGGCATATCAGGAACCAGGCCAGATTAAATCAACCATTATCGTTTCTCCGATTTGACCATCTGGGGGGAGGGAATGGGGGAACGGTTAAAATGGAAAAAATAGAAAAAAATGAGGTATCTCTAACTTACGAACAGGTGATCGGATCTTAATCAAATTTGATGTTTGGAAGGATATCGTGTATCAGAGTTCTTATTTGAAATCCTGACCGAATCCGGTGACATTAGGGGGAGCTGTAGGGGGGATCCAAAATCTTGCAAAACGCTTAGAGTAGAGGGATCGGGATGAAACTTGGTGGAAAAATATGAAGAAGTCCTAGATACATGATTGACATAAACGGAACGGATCCGCTCTCTTTGGGGGAGTTGGGGGAGGGGTTGATTCTCAAAAATTAGAAAAAATGAAGAATTTTTAACTTAAGAAGGAGCGATAGGATCTTAATGAAATTTGATGTTTGGAAGGATATTGTGTCTCAGAGCTCTTATTTGAAATCCCAACCGGATCCGATGACATTAGGGGAAGTTGGTGGGGGGGGGAGACTTAAATCTTTTAAAACGCTTAGAGAGGAGGGATCGGGATGAAACTTGTTGGGAAAGATAATAACAAGTCCTAGATACGTGATTGACATAACCGAAACGGATCCGCTCTCTTTGGGGGAGTTGAGGGAAGGATTAATTCTGAAAAATTAGCAAAATTGAGATATTTTTAACTTACGAAGGAGTGATCGGATCTTAATGAAATTTGATGTTTGGAAGGATATCGTGTCTCAGAGCTTTTATTTTAAATTCCGACACGATCTGGTGGCATTGGGGGGAGATGGATGGGGGAGACCTAAAATATTGGAAAACGCTTAGAGTGGAGGGATCGGGATGAAACTTGGTGGGAAAAATAAGCACAAGTCCAAGATACGTGACTGATATAACCGGACCGGATCTGCTCTCTTTGGTGGAGTTAGGGGGGGGGGAATAAGTCGGAAAAATAGAAAAAATGAGGTATTTGTAACTTACGAATAGGTGATAAGATCTTAATGAAATTTGATATTTGGAAGGATCTTGTGCTTTAGAACTCTCATTTTAAATCTCGACCGGATCCAGTGAACTTGGGGGGAGTTGGAGGAGGAAACCGGAATTCTTAGAAAACGTGAAAATCTAGGTATCTTACGAAGGGGTGATTGGATCTTAATGAATATATAGAAGAATTTTATGTCCCAAATGCTCCATTTTAAATTCAAATCGGATCCGGGGACATAGAGGTTTGGAGGGGGGAAACAGAATCTTGGAAACCGGAAATCTTGGAAAACGCTTAGAGTGGAGATCGGGATGAAACATGATGGAAAAAATAAGCACAAGGTATAGATAAAAATTGACATAGTTGGAACGGACACGTTCTCTTTGGGGGAGCTTGGGGTTGTTAATTTAGAAAAATTAGAAAAAATGAGGTATTTCTAACTTTTGCTAGTTTTGGCACTTCCAGATAAGCTAGGACGATGGAATTTGGCAGGCATATCAGGGACGAGACCAGATTAAATTAGAAATAGTTGTTTCCCCAATTCGACCATCTGGGGTGGGGGAAGTGGGGGACGGTTAATTCGGAAAAATTAGAAAAATGAGGTATTTTTAACTTACGAACTCATTTCATTGAGAGCTCTCAGATCTCAATGAAATTTAATATTTAGAAGGAACTCATGTCTCAGAGCTCTTATTTCAAATCCCGACCAGGTCTGTAGACATTGAGGGGAGTTGGAGGGGGAAACTGGAAATCTTGGAAAACGCTTATAAATGTCATAGATACTCGATTGACATAACCGGACTGGATCTGCTCTGTTTGGCGGAGTTAGTGGATGGGGTTCAGTGCTTTGGCGAATTTGGTGCTTCTGGACATGCTAGGACGATAAAAATTGGTAGGCCTGTCAGGGAGCTGTGCAAGTTGACTTGATAAAGTCGTTTTCCCCGATGCGACCATCTGAGGGGCTGAAAGGAGAGGGGCTTATGCGGGGGGAACTTTCCATGGAGGAATTTGCCAGGTTGGAAGAAAATTTCCATGAAGTGGGCGCAGGATTCTTAGCATTCTTTTTTAAAAACAATGAAAAATAAATATGGGAAAGTTTTTCAACTGAAAGTAATGAGTAGCATTAAAACTTAAAACGAACAGAAATTATTACGCAGATGGAGGGGGGGCTCACTCGTCCTAATACCTTGCTCTTTACACTAAATTAATTTTATAAATTTCAACTATGTATTCTACGGCCTTTGTAATTCAGGGGTCATTTTTGAGGAATCGGGACAAAATTTAAGCTTTAGTGTAAAGAGCGAGATATTGACGGGGGGGGGCCTTCACATACATAATAAAAACATACGAATATAGAAGTTCGTTACGTAAGTTAATTCGTAAGTTAGGAAAAGAGCCTTTAATCACATTCTTTACCATTTGCAATCATAAAATTGTCTAACTTTCTCTCAACTATACTTTTTAAAACAGAAAGAAACTTTAGCGTAAAGAGCGGGGCATTGAGAAAGTAGCAATTGAAGAAGCAAAAAGCACCTAAAACTTTTGAAATAGGAAAAGAGCCTTTAATCTCACTGTTCATCACGCTCGGTTGGGTTTTTTTTTTTACTGTTTACTTACTGTTTAAGTTTTACTTAAACAGTTATGCTACTGCATAACTGTTATATATAACTGTTACAGTTATGTTACTGCTTAAGTTTTTTACTGTTTTAAAAAGTAGAGTTGAGAGAGAGTCAAACCTTAGTGTAAAGAGCGGGGCGTTGATGAGGAAGCAGCCCCTTTCATGTACGAAGTAATTTCTGTTCGTTTTAAGTTTTAATGTCGCTCCTTACTTTCAGCCAAAAAGACTTGTTTTTTTTATTTAATTCGTGAAAGTCTTTGAATCAATGCATGTTTTGATTTTGGCTCTCCACAGAGGAATAATTAAAACGAAATTTGCAAGTTTTTTTTCCGAGTAAGGAACGAAGTCCAGTCCATATCACACGAAATCTCAAAAATGTGTTAAAAAAAGACGAAAAACTTAATAGAAAAATGTTATTCTGAAAACAACTTTATTTTAAACATGTATTTAAACTTTAAAAACAAAATATTATAGGCAGCGTAACAGTGCTGCCTAAGTAACGATTGATTTGGGTACAATGTATTATTTATTTACTATTTTATTTTGTTTTTAAATCAGGGCACTTCCTATAGAAGGAGTTGTCGTAGAAACTGAAACGGGCTAATTCGATTGAAAGTTGAAAGGGCTAGTGCCTTTTTATTAATTGAAAGTGAGTAGAGGTAACCAGCCTCCCCACGCACGCCATTTTCCCACAACATCAAATGAAAATTTAGAGATAGCCGTTTTGTTCAGCATAGTTGAAAGGTCCTGAAATTATGTCTTTGAGGATGACACCCCCCAAAGCCCTCAGGGCAAGGGTTGTAGTTATGCCTAGGGACATATAAAGTTTATGTAGGAAGGGTGGTCGTATAAACTTTGGAAGAGGCTCATTGGATGGGTAATCAGAATTTCTAGTGCCCTTTTTAGCAGTTAAAGTGATCGAAGGGTAGCTACCCCTCCCTACTAGACATATTTTCCCAAAATGTATCGTATAGAAATTTTGACATAGCCATATATTCCAATAATAGTCTAAAAATCACAAACAAGGCCCTTGTGGTTGACCCCCCCCCCCCCCCAGAGTCTGGGAGCAAGGGTTTTTAGTTATACCCTGGGCGTATATGGTCGTGTGAATGTTAGAGGAAACTTGTTTGATTGGAAAATTATAGCTCTAGATCCCTTTCAAGAGCCAAAGGTGATGAAGGACGACTACCCCCCCCCCTCTGACATTCTCTTTTCTCTAAACGCATCCGATCGGACTATTATTGATAATTGTCCAAAGAGCATATAGCAGTATCTTCAGGGTTGACGAAACCCCAGGGGGGGTTTTTTCAACCCTGACAAATATTCAACTCAAAAAAGATGATTTTGAGGAGAATATTGCTAAAAAAGGCATAAGAGGGGGACTGGTTGACCTCTGAGCATTTTTTTAACTCCCTCTCAACACTTGAAAGTTTAACTTAATATCATCAGCCGTTCTTAATATATTGCTGATACGCCTTCTTTTTAAAGCTGGATGGCCATAGTGGGTTTTGATTTAGTCAAACATACCCCTCAACATTCCTCGAAGTTTCACCTCAATACACCAAACCTTTTCGAACTGACTTAAACTGGTAAGTGTAACTTCCAATTTCCCTTTTAATGGAAATCTGAAATTATCCAGCTGGAATATGGGGGAATTATCCGCGGTGAATTTCCACTAGGGGATTTTCTGCGGGTGGAATATTCTACTGGGGATTTTCAAAGGGGGGAACGCCTATTGTTGGCTTACCACCTCTCTTCTGACCTGTATATTTTTAAAGCTAAGCTATTTAGTGAGCCCATGAAAATTTACCAAGAGCAAATAAAAATGTATTTAAGGGAAAGCGTGGACAGGTTGAAACAGATAGTTTCAAAGTTGGGATGACTTTTGGTTACAAATACAGCATTTGTCTAAATACCATGTCCAAGGGCCCAACACATCTGAACACCAGGTAAAATATTTTTAAGTAACAGGGAGGAAAATTTTTTATAAACTAAAACGTAAACAGATATCCGAGTCAGAAAGGAGCAAGTAAAACCAAAATGTACTGTTAAATTTTGTTGTAGAAACAATTTCCCTATACACCAGATTAGTACCATGACCTCTAAATTGTACCGAAAATGATACAATTGTTCTGCATTAGCAACGATGCTGTAACAATTTGGTCTGATGAATGGGTCATTCCGCAAGTTCATTTTAGGTCTGTTGAAAATAATTAACAGCCTCAGTCCTGCTTCGGGTATCGAAGTATCTATATGCTTCCGCAGGATAACTTCTAACTTAAAGCAAGGTCACTAAATGTTTTTTCTCAGTGGTAATTTTTTAGTGTACGGTTATGGTTATTGATTGCTTTGTTAAAATAAACAATAAAAATGTCAGAGTTTTTTTTTGTACGGTTATGGTTATTGATTGCTTTGTTAAAATAAACAATAAAAATGTCAGAGCTTTTTTTTGCACCAAAGCCTTCAATAGTTTTTACTATTGCTTTAATGTCAGTTGACCAAGGAATAGACATTGACTGACCTCGAATGGCATTTATTCATGCGAACAAAAAACAAATTTCTTCTCAAATTGGTTTTCTAGACCCCTCCCCCTCCCTTCCCGTCCATTTTAGAAAAATCTTCCGAAAATTTAGTAGAACTGCCTTTTTGTTTTGTTTGTCGTGGGGTAACTATTTCTTTGGAAAATATTTTGAAATCATAAACTCTTCTGTTTTTATAAGCATGGAGAATGTCATTCACTTTTCACTTTGAATAAAAAATCCTGATGAAATTGTATTGTTGCAAAACTTTTGTAAAAACTTCTTTAATGGTTTAACTTTCTTATGACTGACCTTGCTTTGTGACACGTTAAGTTTCATTTGTCAGCTTAGAACTTGTGTTAGGAAATATAATTTTTACTAATATTTGTCAAGAACCACTTAGTCACGTTCAATATTTTCCTCTGACCAGTATACTAAAAAGAAATGCTTTTGGACTCCAAGCACAGATCTTCCAATTTCCTAGACATATTCCGATGAGGATAGATTAATAGAAAATATGCAATCACGAACGTCTGCAGTTTTTTTTTTTTATCAAATTGTTTGAGCTTGCTTGAATTTAAGGAATTTCTCCTTGAGAAAGTGCAATGATTGAAAGCCTTGCGGCAATTTAGTCTCTGATATCGATTGACAGGATTTGACGAGGATTTTACCCATACATTTAAGGAGTGATTGAGCGAAAAGTAATCGTTTGATAATTGATCTAATTTTTCTGGAAAATCCTTAGAATCAAATTTTTGTAAGGGGACTAGTCCCTTTGATTGGGTAAAATGTTGATGGTAGGTTCAAACCTTTACACAGGGAATTTTGCTGGGAGGGAATATTTTCCTGAAGAAGAATAGTTCTTGGTCATACTAAAGTCCCCCAAAAAAACATTTTTATCATTTGTTCAGAATGTATTGAAATCTCCTCCACAACTGCACAATTGACGTCATCCCCACCACAATCAAGTATTGCCTTATCATGTTATTTTTGGTAGGCTCTTTCATTTTTGTATAGAGCCTATACAAAGAGCCTATACTGTTTCATCAAACAGTTTGTGGTAACGAACTGTAGTAAGGAGCGACCCGGCTCAATAGTAACCAAAACTCTAAAAAATGGAATTTTGATATCAATAGCTACATCAAAAGAATCGCATTTCAATGCTGATTTTAAATATATAAGTTTCATCAAGTTTAGTCTTACCCATCAAAAGTTACGAGCCTGAGAAAATTTGCATCATTTAAGAAAATAGGGGGAAATACCCCCTAAAAGTCGTAGAATCTTAACGAAAATGACACTATCAGATTCAGCGTATCAGAGAACCCTACTGTAGAAGTTTCAATCTCCTATCTACAAAAATGTGGAATTTTGTATTTTTTGCCAGAAGACAAATCACGGGTGCGTGTTTATTTGTTTGTTTTTTTTGTTTTTTTTTTTCTTTTTCCCAGGGGTCATCGTATCGACCAAGTGGTCCTAGAATGTCGCAAGAGGGCTCATTCTAACGGAAATGAAAAGTTCTAGTGCCCTTTTTAAGTGACCAAAAAAATTGAAGGGCATCTAGGCCCCCTCCCACGCTCATTTTTTTCCGAAAGTCAACGGATCAATATTCTGAGATAGCCATTTTGTTCAGAATAGTCAAAAACCATAATAGCTATGTCTTTGGGAATGAATTACTCCCCCACAATCTCTGGGGGAGGGTCTGCAAGTTACAAACTTTGACCAGTGTTTACATATAGTAATGGTTATTGGGAAGTGTAAAGACGTTTTCAGGGGGGTTTTATTTTGTTTGGGGGTGGGGCTGAGGAGAGGGGGCTATGTTGGAGGATCTTTCCTTGGAGGAATCTGTCATGGGGGAAGAAAAATTCAATGAAAAGGGTGCAGGATTTTCTAGCATTACTATAAGAAAACAATGAAAAATAAACATGAAAACGTTTTTTCAAATGAAAGGAAGAAGTAGCATTGAAACTTAAATCGAACAGAGATTATTACGCATATGAGGGGTTCTAAAAATACTTTAGCATAAAGAGCGAGGTATTTAGGAGAAGATAAATACCTTGCTCTTTATGCAAAAGTGTTTTTAGTAATTTCAACTATTTATTCTACGGCCTTTCTGATGCAGGGGTCATTCTTAAAGAATTGGGACAAAACTTACGATTTAGTGTAAAGAGCGAGGTATTAACGAGGGTACAAACCCCCTCGTATACATAATAAAAACATAAGGTTATGAAAATTTGTTACGTAAGTTAATTCTTAAGTTACGTATATTTTTTACTAATAAAAACGTTCGTTAAAAATTAAAAGTTCTAGTTGCCTTTTTAAGTAACCGAAAAATTGGAGGGCAACTAGGCCTCCTTCTCCACCCCTTATTTCTCAAAATCGTCTGATCGAAACTAAGAGAAAGCCATTTAGCCAAAAAAAGAATTAATATACAAATTTCATTTTAATAATTTATGTGCGGAGAGCCAAAACCAAATATGCATTAATTCAAAAACGTTCAGAAATTAAATAAAAAAAACTAATTTTTTAGCTGAAATTAAGGGGCGACATTAAAACTTAAAACGAACAGAGATTACTCCGTATATGAAATGGGTTGTCCCCTCCGCAATCCCTCGCTCTTTACGCTAAAGTTTGACTCTTTGCCACAATTATACTTTTTAAAACAATTAAAAGCTTTAGCGTAAAGAGCGAGGGATTGCGGAGGGGACAACCCATTTCATATACGGAGTAATTTCTGTTCGTTTTAAGTTTTAATGTCGCTCCTTACTTTCAGCTAAAAAAATTAGTTTTTTTTATTATATTTCATATAGAGCCGTTTTGTAATTGAAGTTCCCTTCCATTAATCGTTTTCATCTCTTCGAGGATTACATGTGAAATTTAGTTGGGAATTGGTTTAAGATTTACTGGATTCGTGTTGAACAAATTGAAAGAGAAAAATCCTCAAATTTTAAATATATGGATTAAAAAAAAAACTTTCCAAAAAAGAAGTTTTTCAAGGAAAAGCAAATCCCATATTAAACTTAAGACCAGCAAATGCAAATATCTGTTACAATTCAAACTCAAAACGACCAGAATTACTATTAAAGAACAAATGAAACCCAAAACGAACATAAATTAAATAAACAGTCGTAGCAATGAACATACAACAAGTACTAATATAAATGACTAAATAAACATTGAAAAGATTAATCCTTAGATTGAATATGCAAATAAAGCTTAAAACGAAAAAAAATTGTTATTGAAGTATAAATGAAACCCAAAACGAACATAAATTAAATAAACAGTCGTAGCAATGAACATACAACAAGTACTAATATAAATGAATAAATAAATATTGAAAAGATTAATGCTCAGATTGAATATGCAAATAAAGCTTAAAACGAAAAAAAAATATTGCTATTGAAGTATAAATGAAACCCAAAATGAACAAAAGTTAAATAAACAGTCATAGCAATGAACAATATAAATGATAAATATAAATGAACTAATATAAATGAATAAATAAATATTGAAAAGATTAATGCTTAGATTGAATATGCAAATAAAGCTTAAAACGAAAAAAAAATATTGTTATTGAAGTATAAATGAAACCCAAAACGAACAGAAATTAAATAAACAGTCACAGCAATGAACATACAACAAGTACTAATATAAATGAATAAATATATATTGAAATAATTAATGCTTAGATTGAATATGCAAATAAAGCTTAAAACGAAAAAAATATTGTTATTGAAGTATAAATGAATCCCAAAATGAACAGAAATTAAATAAACAATAAATGCAAACAAACATACAAATGATACTATAATAAATGAATAAACAAATCTTAAAATGAATGAAACTGAAATTGAATATGCAAATAAAGCTCGAAACAAACAAAAATCACTACAAACAAGAGTGGGGGTATCGCCTCCTTCTCTCATTGTAAAAGTCTAAAACCTGCTGCGTCATTGGCACCTTACTGAAAACTATATATGTCCTGACCAGTCTTGAAAAGAACAAATAAAATCAAATTGAATATTTGATATATAATGATTTTAATTGTTGAAAGATTATCAGCTCAAGATTTTATTTAACCGTAATTTTCATTTTCAATGCTGTTATAACTGGGAAAAAATATTTGTAATATAATTCGTTTTCAGTGAAGCACCAATGACGCAGTAGGCTTTAGGCTTTTACAGTTAAGGAAGGGGTCATTCTTGTTTGTGGTGAAACTATATTCGTCTTGAATAATTTTATAAAGAACTAATTAATGAAGATGAATATTTGATGTATAACGATATACAGTTCAAAATTTTACTGTAATTTTAATGTTTATTTTCAATATTAAATAAAATAAAAATACTTGTAACATACTGGAATGGATCATTTGATCCCTCTCAAATGACCCCTCTCTGAAGTTTATTCGAGCATCCCCTATAAAGGAACCTTGTTTGCCCCTAAGCATGGAGAATGTCATTCACTTTTCGCTTTGAATAAAAAATCCTGATGAAATTGCATTGTTGCAAAACTTTTGTAAAAAATTCTTTAATGGTTGAACTTTCTTATTGACTGACCTTGCTTTGTGACACGTTAAGTTTGATTTGTCAGCTTTAGAACTTTTGTTAGGAAATATAATTTTTACTAATATTTGTCAAGAACCACTTAGTCACGTTCAATATTTTCCTCTGACCAGTATACTAAAAAGAAAGGCTTCTGGACTCCAAGCATAGATGTTCCGATTTCCTAGACTTGTTCCGATGAGGATAGATTAATAGAAAAGATACAATCAAGAACGTCTGCAGCTTTTTTTTTTATCAAATTGTTTGAGGTTGCTTGAATTTAAAGAATTTCTCCTTGAGAAAGTGCAATGATTGAAAGCCTTGCGGCAATTTAGTCTCTGATATCGTTTGACAGGATTTGACGAGGCATTTTACCCATACATTTAAGGAGTGATTGAGCGAACAGTAATCGTTTGATAATTCATCTAATTTTTCTGGAAAATCCTTAGAATCAAATTTTGTAAGGGGACCAGTCCCTTTGATTGGGTAAAATGTTGATGGTAGGTTCAAATCCTTACACAGGGAATTTTGGCTGGGAGGAAATATTTTCCTGAAGAACAAGAAGGATAGTTCTTGGTCATACTAAAGTCCCCCAAAAAAACATTATTATCATTTGTTCAGAATGTATTGAAATCTCCCCCACAACTGCACAATCGACGTCATCCCCACCACAATCAAGTATTGCCTTATCATGTTATTTTTGGTAGGCTCTTTCATTTGTGTATAGAGCCTATACAAAGAGCCGATACTGTTTCATTTTATATAGAGCCTATATCGTTTTGTAATTGCAGTTCCCTTCCATTGATCGTTTTCATCTCTTCGAGGATTACATGTGAAATTTAGTTGAGAATTGGTTTAAGATTTACTGGATTCGTGCTGAACAAATTGAAAAAGAAAAATCCTCAAATTTTAAATATATGGATTAAAAAAAACTCTCCAAAAAAGAAGTTTTTCAAAGAAAAGCAAATCCCAAATTAAACTTAAGACCAGCAAATGCAAATATCTGTTACAATTCAAACTCAAAACGGCCAGAAATTACTATTAAAGAACAAATGAAACCCAAAACGAAAAAAAAATCAAATAAACAGTCATAGCAATGAACATACAAAAAGTACTAATATAAATGAATAAATAAATATTGAAAAGATTAATGCTTAGATTGAATATGCAAATAAAGCTTAAAACGAAAAAAAAATTGTTTATGAAGTATAAATGAAACCCAAAATGAACAGAAATTAAATAAACAGTCATAGCAATGAACATATAACAAGTACTAATATAAATGAATAAATAAATATTGAAAAGAATAATGCTTAGATTGAATGTGCAAATAAAGCTTAAAATGAAAAAAGAAAATATTGTTATTGAAGTATAAATGAAACCCAAAACGAACAGAAATTGAATAAACAGTCATAGCAGTGACATACAACAATCTATATATATATAAAAATAAGTTGTTACTAATATAAATGAATAAATATATATTGAAAAGATTAATGCTTAGATTGAACATGCAAATAAAGTTTAAAACGAAAAAAATTTTGTTATTGAAGTATGAATGAAACCCAAAACGAACGGAAATTAAATAAACAGTCATAGCAATGAACATACAACAAGTATTAATATGAATGAATAAATATATATTGAAATTATTAATGCTTAGATTGAATACGCAAATAAAGCTTAAAATGAAAAAAAAATATTGTTATTGAAGTATAAATGAATCCCAAAATGAACAGAAATTAAATAAACAATAAATGTAAACAAACATACAAATGAGACTATAATAAATGAATAAACAAATCTTAAAATGAATGAAACTGAAATTGAATGTTCAAATCAAGCTCGAAACAAACAAAAATCACTACAAATAAGAGTGTGGGTATCGCCTCCTCTATTGTAAAAGCCTAAAACCTGCTGCGTCATTGGCACCTTACTGAAAACTATATATGTCTTGAACAGTCTTGAAAAGTACAAATAAAATGAAATTGAATATTTGAGACATAATGATATTCATTGTTGAAAGATTATCAGCTTAAGATTTTATTTAACCGTAATTTTCATTTTCATTGCTGTTATAACTGGGAAAAAATATTTGTAATATAATTAGTTTTCAGTGAAGCGCCAATGACGCAGTAGGCTTTGGGCTTTTACATTTAAGGAAGGGGACGTCCAAACTCTTGTTTGTGGTGAAACTATATTCATCTTGAATAATTTTATAAAGAACTAATTAATGAAGATGAATATTTGATGTATAACGATCTACAGTTCAAAATTTTACTGTAATTTTAATGTTTATTTTCAATATTAAGTAAAATAAAAATACTTGTAACATACAGGAATGGATCATTTGATCCCTCTCAAATGACCCCTCTCTGAAGTTTATACGAGCATCCCCTCTAAAGGAACCATGTTTGCCCCCTGAACATATCTTACAACGTCTGCCCGTGGGACCTTGGGGATGCCTTGGGGGCTGTGTCTACACCAGAGTTTTGTTATCTGACTTGAACTATTTTTAAGCGTAGTGTCTATCTCTAAATTTTATCTGATGCATTTAAGGAAAAAGAGCGGGGGAGACGCTAGCTACCCTTTGGCCACTTTTAACTCTTAAAAAGTGAACTAGAACTTCAAATTTCCAATCAGATGAGCCTCTCTGAAGTTTATTGGAGTATGCATTCCATAAGAACCATATATGCTCCCAGGGCGTAATTTACAACACCTGCCCCCGAGCCCTGGAGGCTTTGTTGATACTGTAGTTTTGTTATCTAATCTTTGAACTATTTTTGACAAAATGTCTATCTCGAAATTTTTATCTTATGTATTTGAGGATAAAAGGCGTAGTGGGGAGGGGGGCCTAGTCGCCTTCTGATCACCTTTGACTCTGATAAAGTGAACTAGAACTTTGAATTTTCAATCAAATGAGCCCTTTCTGAAGTTTATACAAGCATCCATTCCATAAGAACATATATGCCCCCAGGGCATAGCTTACGACGTTGCACCTCAAGTCCTGGGGGCTCTGACGATTCCAGAGTTTATGTTATCTGACCTTAAAACTATTTAATGGATACCAAATGGATATCTCAAAATTTCTAGCTGATGCATTTAAGGAAAAAAGGGTGTGGGATGGGATGGGGGCTCCTGGAAAATATTATCATGTAAAATTGAGTTGGCAAAGAGAAAATAACACAAATAAAAATAATTTCGTATAGAAACTATGTCAAATTTCTCCACTGTAAAATTACGCTTAAAAGCTAGCCCCCGGTAATTTACCTCTCCATGGAAACCCCCCTCCTCCCAATCACAAAATTCTCTCTTCCAAAAAGGTCCGTATACTTCCCTATACGAAATGTGATACGTAAACAATGGGCAAATTTCATAACTTATAGGCTTTTCCCCACGGGCTCTTGGGGGGGGGGGTCATGTTACTCCTAAAGTCAACTACACTGAATAAAATGACTACTAAGTTTTTATTTCACAATTTTGGGGGGAAATGGGCATGAGAGAGTCCCCCTTCCATGCCCATTTTTTCTAACAAGTAGCCCTCCGAAAGGGGTTAGTTGCCCTTCAATCTTCTAGGTCCCTTAAAAAGGGCACTAGAAGTTTTAATTTCCGTTCAAATGCACTCTGAACCGATGTTCTATGACCATTATTTTCATACAATCAACTCTGAAAAAGAAAAAACACTCATTCGTTATCTTTCTTCTGACGAAATTCTACATTTGCTATATAGAAGCTTGAAACTTCTACAGTAGGCTTCTCTGGTACGCTAAATCTGATGGTGAGATTTTCTTTATGATTCTTTCACTTTTTGGGGATGTTTACTCCCTCTTTCGAAGATCATGTAATTTTCCTCAGGCTCTTAACTTTTGTTTGGTAACAGCAAAAATAAATTTAATGATTTGTGATTAATAATAAATTATTGATAATTTTGGAAATTCTATTGATATCAAAACACCGTTTTTTAGATTTTTTTGTAACTACTAAACTGAGTCACTCCTCACTGACAGCACGAACTGTTTGACACATAATTGGTTCTAAGGGAGAGACAAGGGGAGGGCGGAGGTAGAAATTGATATATAATCCCCACGGTCGTAACCAAGAGTTGTGTTTTTTTCCATGGGTGGGGGGGGGGTGTACAAAATAACTTAATAATCACATCAAAATGTGAAATTAAAGTTTAATCCCGCTTTATTTCTGAGAATGTTTCTTTTCTACGCTGTTATTATAAATGAAAGAGTAGCCAGCAGTGGGGGAGGGAAGACAAATGTCGACTTCTTTCTATTAGATTTTCTATTGGATCTATTAGACTTCAATAAATATTACCATCTTTATATTTCTTTATAGCCGTCAACGAAGCAGTCAAGTCAAGCGATAAAAAACAACCCATTAGAATAGACTTCCGCGTGTCCAATTAAACCAACCTGTGTGTTAAAGTTGTGATAAATATAGGGTTTGACCAAATAGGACCAATAGCCATTGAAAAAATAAATAAACAAAGGAAACACATAACACTTTTTGATGTAGTAAAAAAGTCAATATTCTGTTTAAATACATAGAAAAACTATTAAACTCCCCCTGAAGCTTACTGGCTTTATAAACCATAATCTGACCCAAAAACAAGATGGTGGTATCAACAAAGGCTGTCTTAAAAAAAATAAAAACAAGTTTTTGTATCAAAGTAACAATAAATGTAACAATTGCATCAAATTGTATCAATTGTATCAAAGTAACAATATCGATAACTTACAGCCTTTGCACCGTAAATCGAAGTTGCCACGTAAATCACTAAATCCAAGTATCAAAGTAACAATAAATAAGTTCCGTAACTAAGCCATTTCCACGGGGGTTGGGATGAAATAAGAAACCACCACTCACAACGAGTGTATAGAGCTATCTTCTTGTTTGTGCTACAAATGGGAGGATATTCGGAGGTGTGGTTCGATACTATGAGGTGGACAGTGATGGCTGTGTAAAACCTTCTATCGCTGGCCCTGTTTTCACTAATTGTAGTGCACAGCTAGCAGCGGATCCAGGAAATTCAGAATCAATCGTGCCCTCCTTTCTTAATATACAACCTGACGAAGGAAACTAGAACTTTCAATTTCCATTCATTTGAGCCCAATTCAATTTCATTTGAGTCCCCTCTGGAGTGTATACGACCACCTCTTTCACAAAACCCCCTTTCCCCCTGGACACAAGCTAAAACCCTTCCCCTGGGCTAGAATGGGGGGGGGGTATAATGAGTCCAAGTAGTATGTCGTCTGATCGTTCGGTTCTTTTAAACTTGATGGCTAACTAAAATTTTGATCAGAAACATTTTGAAAATGAGGGTATGGAGGGGTGAGATGCGCTCCGATAACTTTTGATGACTTAAAAATTAACTAGAAATTTCAATTTCCAATCAAATGAATCATTTCAAATTTATAAGACAACACCTTACATAAAACCTCAGGCCCTATATGTCCCCAGGGAAAAAAACAATTGCCCCCGTACTCTGGGGGTTTTGGTCGACCCCGGAGAGTTTGTTATTTGATCTTTAAAGTATTTGAACAAAATGGCTATATCCAAGTTTTGATCGGATGTATTTGGAAAAAAGGGCTTTTGGGAGTGGGTCCAGTTATCCTCCGATCACTTTTGACTCTTAATAAGGGCAATAGAATTCCGATTTGCTATCGAACGAGCCCTCCCCCCAAAGTTTATAGGACCATACCTTCTTTGAAAACCTTATATGCCCCTAGAGCATAATTATTTACAAAACGTACCCCCGGGTTCTTGGGGGATATGTTATCCTGGAGTTCTTGATAAATAATCTTTGGTCTACTTTAAGCCAAATAGCTGTATAGTAAAATTGATCGGATGTATATAAGAAAAAGAGGGCAGGCAGGGTGGGGGGGATAGTGGCCATCGGATCACTTTTGACTCTGAATACGAAATTGTAAATTTCAATTTTTAATCATTTAAATCCCCTGCGAAGTTTGTACGACCACCTCTTCTATAAAAACTCTAAATGCGCCCTGGGCAGAAGTTACAACCCTTCCCCTTAGAACCGGGGCGGGGGATACTTTGACCTCAAAGTATTGTTATCTGATCATTGGACCCTTTCACACTACTGCTACTGCTACTACTAATAACTCACTGCAACACCAAGCCGCCTGAGGCCAACACAGCTACGCACGCTCCTCCTCCAACCTAATCTGTTCAAGATCCAACCTCTTTACAACCTCCCAGGCAGTTCCCATTTCCTTTAAATTTTTATTTATGACATCTTCCCAACCCAGACGAGGACGACCTGCTTTCCGTGTAGCCCCAGACGGTTGGTCAAAAAGGACAATCTGTCATCCTTCATCTGCAGAACGTTGCCTGGCCATCTCAACCTTTCTTTCATTATAGGCCTAAAAAGGGGGATTGAACCACATTTTTCGTACAACCTAATGTTTGAAATACGGTCAGTCAGCCGGGTAACCAGAACAATCCGTAGGCAATTTCTCTGGAAAATATCTAATAAATTTTCGTCTGCTTTTCGGAGCGCCAACGCTTCAGAGCCATATTTGACCACTGTCATCACTGAAGCTTCCAATATTCTAATTAATAATTAGATTAGAAATAATAATTACGATAATTACGATTGCAGACTTATCTTCCTATCATTCCAAACTTTTTTTAACTTTGAAAAAACACCCTGAGCCTTAGCTATTCTACCTTTACCATCTTCACTGCTCCCACCGTCTTTACTAATAGTACTACCAAGGTAAGTGAAGCTGCCAACCTGATCAAACTTTTCGTTACTCAATGTCACCTTTTTATCTTCACTTAATCCTAGCCTTAGTGACTTAGTCTTCTTAACATTAATTTTCAGACCTATTCTAGCACCCTGAACTCGCAAAACCTCCAAATACTCATTTATTTTGCTCAAACTTTCATTTAATATGCTTAAATCATCAGCATAAGCTAAATCCAGGAGCGTTTTTCCTCCCCATTTGATTCCGTGGTCTCCAATTGCCTTTCCTGTGCTCCTTAAGATGAAGTCCATCAAAACGATCCATATAAAGAGGGACAGAACACAATCCTGCTTAACTCCTGATTTAAAACAAAACCAGTTGCTAACCTCATTTGCTACTTCAACCGCAGCAGTACTATTCTCATACACGGCACAAATCACTTTAATGTTTTTCTCTGGTACACCATATAAGGATATAAGGATAAGACCTTTGCTAACGCTCTTCTATCAACAGAATTGAAACCTTGTTCATAATCAACAAACTTCAGGACCAAAGGTGTTTGACAATGAAGGAACGTCTCAATTATTAGCCTAAGAGTGAAAACTTGGTCGACGCATCCCCTACCTTTTCTAAAACCACACTGTTCTTCCCTTAAAACTTTGTCTACAGTATCTTTCAGTCTAAAAAGTATCATTAAGTACATTATTACATATGTACATTAAGATGATAATTGTATGTAATGGGCATGGGGAAGGCATCAACAATTGTCTGTTGCCCAACTAAGTAGGTATATTAGATAGGTACTGTTGTTAATCATTTTAAGAGTCTCCAGTGAAGTTAATGCGAGGAAATGAAAAGAGGCAACGATTTTGCTGTATCGCATTGAAGACACAAAAAGCATTACGCGTTTACTCCATGTCAAAAAAATTTTGAAATAAAAATGGGAATTATTAAGCTACATAAACTAACATTAATGGTTCTCAGGGAAAGCTTAGCATAATCATAGCTCTGCCTACAGTTTTGTTTAATTTACATTTAACGCTTAAGAGACTCGGTGCCAGGATCAGAGGCGGTTTTTCCAATAACTAAAAGTCCGCCGTAATTGGGATTGTGGCTGGTCTTAATCGATGAGTAATGGTGATGCAGATTCTTCATATTTTGTCATTAACGTTAATTATTTGAATATGACTAAAAAAAAAACTCAAATAGAACACCGTTCTATTTTCCTTACTGTACTAGTTTGCAGCTATCACTGCAACTATAATTTATCTTAGATTTGAAGATATTCATTTTTACAGAGGTGACGTTTTCTGATTTTCTTGCAAGGAGAGGAGAGACAGTAAGGAGAAAAGCAAAAGAGGAATGAAAAATAAATGAAAGGGGGCGATAAGAATACTATGAAGCGATGGGTATGACTGTAAGCTCTTCCAATCATCTTATTCGTGACATGAGACGAGACGGGATCTGTTTCTCCGGAATTTTTGTATGAGCCTCTTAATACAGAGACGCCTTATGACTCTTGTTGAACCATTCCTGGCGAGGCTCAACCTTACTCTTATAGTTTCTATTGAAATAAAGATCAAAAGTCCAATGCCATTAGGTTAATTGGTAAATTGGCAACATAAAATGCAGCGCAAGTAGAAAAAATAAGCCTGTACGTGTTTTGATAACCATCAGGGACGGACACGCATACTCAATGTTTTCTTGCCGTTCGGAGATAAAAAAAAAAGAGAACAGGTTTGCTGAAACAAAAGCTAGAAAAAGTGGTCCTCTATAAAAAATTGCAATATTTCAAATAAAGTCTTTGTATCCATATTAATTCCTCAGAGGAGCATTGAATTTGTATAACAGGAAAAAACAGAAACGAAATTTTCAATTTCAATATTTCCGATTATATAGTTTCGCAACTAAAAGTAAGGATTAACATCAAAAAATAAAACGAATAGGTTATTCTATATATTAGGGGAGTGTCTCCTACTCAATCCCTCACTTTTTGCGCTAAATTTGTAGTTCTTTAAGAAAGTTTCTTATTCCAATTAAACGGCCCTTGTATTTCAGCAGGTGTTCTTAAGGAATTCGGACAAAAAGTCAAATTTTGGAAACAAAAGTGGGTGATCGAGGAGGGGGCATCCCCCTCATATAAAGAATAATTTCTGTTTGTTTTAAATTTTAATGTTCCTCCTTACTTTCAGTTGACAAGAATTGTTTTTTTCTGTAATTTCTTATTATAATTCAAATAATGCTTGGAAATCCCCATTCTTTCTCCGTGGAAACCCTCCGGCGTGAAAAACTCCTCTATGGACAAATCTTGCTGCGTAAAATATATTTCCCTCCCCTGAAAAATTCCGTCGGAACAATTCAATCCTTGCTGAAATGTCTCCCTGGAAAATTTCCTGCTGACAGTTGTCACCTAGAAGATTCTTCTTACTTTCATTTCATTTTTTTTTTTTCATTGTTTCTGGTCGTTTTCAAATAATGCTTCCCTCCTCCTCGGAATTTTTTCCAGGAATTCTCTCTCCCCTAAACAAAAAATATTCCCTTCAGAAAATTCTCCCATTGAGAATCTCTTCTGTTGAAAATCCCCCTAACAATTCCAATCTCGCAGAAAATTTCACAAGAACATCCAGTGGAACATATCTAAACATAAAATTGAGTTCCCAAAGAGAAAGTAAAACAAATTAAGCGAATTCCATTCGTACATTCTGAATTTTATATCGCCAAACATAAATGTTGGCTCAAACAAGGTCAAAATGCTATCGATCGAAAACTCTAAGATAGTCAATAGGCATAGAACTATCAAAAATCTGTATAAATATCTTAAGGGTTTCAAATGCCACGTACCCTCTCATTTGGAATAATATATCCAGAGTGAAATTTAATATGGATGCTGAAGGGAAAATAATTTCCTATTATACAGAAAGACGTAATAAAGATTACACATACATAATGCTATGAGGTAGCTGGGTGTTATTAAGACGATATATATATATATATATATATATATATATATATATATATATATATATATATATATATATATATATATATATATATATATATATATATATATATATTTAATGTGCTTTTATTCTATTGATTAAATAAAAAAAAACAATATTTTTAGCGGAAAGTAAGGAGCGACATAAAAACTTAAAACGAACAGAAATTACTCCGTATATGAAATGGGTTGTCCCCTCCGCAATCCCTCGCTCTTTACGCTAAAGCTTTTAATTGTTTTAAAAAGTAGAATTGTGGCAAAGAGTCAAACTTTAGCGTAAAGAGCGAGGGATTGCGGAGCGGATAACCCATTTCATATACGGAGTAATTTCTGTTCGTTTTAAGTATTAATGTCGCTCCTTACTTTCAGCTAAAAAAATTAGTTTTTTTTATTTAATTTCTGAACATTTTTGAATTAATGCATGTTTGGTTTTGGCTCTCCGCACATAAATTATCAAAATGAAATTTGTATATTAATTTTTTTTTGGCTAAATGGCTTTCTCTTAGTTTTGATCAGAAGATTTTGAGAAATAAGGGGTGGAGAAGGAGGCCTAGTCGCCCTCCAATTTTTCGGTTACTTAAAAAGGCAACTAGAACATTTAATTTTTAACGAACGTTTTTATTAGTAAAAAATATACGTAACTTAAGAATTCACTTACGTAACAAACTTTCATAATCTTAAATTTTTATTATGTATACGAGGGGGTTTGTACCCTAGTTAATACCTCGCTCTTTACACTAAATCGTAAGTTTTGTCCCAATTCTTTAAGACTGACCCCTGAATCAGAAAGGCCGTAGAATAAATAGTTGAAATTACTAAAAATACTTTAGCATAAAGAGCGAGGTATTTATCTCCTCCTAAATACCTCGCTCTTTATGCTAAGGTATTTTTAGAACCCCTCATATGCGTAATAATCTCTGTTCGTTTTAAGTTTCAATGCTACTCCTTCCTTTCATTTGAAGAAACGTTTTCATGTTTATTTTTCATTGTTTTCTCATAGTAATGCTAGAAAATCCTACGCCCTTTTCATTGAATTTTTCTTCCCCCATGACGATTCCTCCAAGGAAAGATCCTCCAACATAGCCCCCTCCCCTCAGCCCCACCCCCAAACAAAATAAAATCCCCCTGAAAACGTCTGTACACTTCCCAATAGCCATTACTATATGTAAACACTGGTCAAAGTTTGTAACTTGCAGCCCCTCCCCTAGGGATTGTGGGGGAGTAAGTCATCCCCAAAGACATAGTTATTATGGTTTTCGACTATGTTGAACAAAATGGCTATCTCAAAATTTTGATCCGTTGACTTTGGGGAAAAATGAGCGTGGGAGGGAGCCTAGATGCCCTCCAATTTTTTTGGTCACTTAAAAAATGCACTAGAACTTTTCATTTCCTTTAGAATGAGTCCTCTTGCAACATTCTAGGACCACTTCGTCGATACGATGACCCCTGGGAAAAAAACAAACAAATAAACACGCACCCGTGATTTGTCTTCTGGCAAAAATACAAAATTCCACATTTTTGTAGATAGGAGCTTGAAACTTCTACAGTGGGGTTCTCTGATACGCTGAATTAGATGGTGTCATTTTCGTTAAGATTCTACGACTTTTAGGGGGTGTTTCGTCCTATTTTCTTAAATAATGCAAATTTTCTCAGGCTAGTAACTTTTGATGGGTAAGTTTAAATTTAATGAAACTTATATATTTAAAATCAGCATTAAAATGCGATTCTTTTGATGTAGCTATTGATATCAAAATTCAATTTTTTAGAGTTTTGGTTACTATTGAGCCGGGTCGCTCCTTACTACAGTTCATTACCACGAACTGTTTGATCTTTATGCTAAATTTTTAATTTTGTCCCAATTCCTTAAGGAAGAATCCTGAAACACATGGGTCGTTTAAATAAAAAATAAGAAACTTTTTTTTAAAAGTACTAATAAGCTTTGGCGTGAAGAGCAATAACAGGCTATATATTTGCAGTTGAAACTGATTTTGGTTAATTACCAAATAGACTGTAGCGTAGGAAGGTTGGCAGCTCTCTTCATATACAGATAAGTGTCTATTCATTTTTAGTTTCAATTTTGCTCTTTGATTTCATTTGAATATTTTCTGTTTTGTTGAATCTGGCCCAAGACGGGCAAGAATTTTGGCAAGACTTTAAGATGAATTTAGATATTTTGAGGAGGATCAAAAGGGTATATTCAGGCTGGTTTCGACATAATTTCTATGGATACTTCAATGACTCGGAGATCCAGATTCTCTGTCGTGGGAAATCAAGGAATTCCAGCCATTTCCCCAAAATGTTGTGGGAAGTTGAAACTCTGTTTCAGGAAGTCTCCTCCCCTAACCCACAAATATATCCAATGACATTCCTTCCGAATAGCTAATTTACATGATTTTATAATGCATCAAATTAATAAGCCTACGTAAATAGTGCTTAAGAATATTTGTCAATATTTATTGTTTGTGCATGTGTTGAATATATACAAGTTCCGGAACAGATTAGCGACTGCTCAACATGACCTAAAAAGCTGTATTTTTGACTATTCAATAATTTTAAATTGATTGTTTATTTCGTAATTTTCACTATTAGTATATTAGTTTTATTTAGGTCAAAATTTTTATTTTATGAAAAAACGCCACATTTCTGTGATGCCATATTGTTTGGGGGTGGGGCTGAGGGGAGGGGGCTATGTTGGAGGATCTTTCCTTGGAGGAATCGGTCATGTTTGATCTTTATGCTAAATTTTTAATTTTGTCCCAAATCCTTAAGGAAGAATCCTGAACAAACAAACTAATAGTCATTCTTCAACATCATTCCTAAATATAATGCAGGATTTTGCATTTTTCCTATATAAGGCTTAAAACCACTGCAGTAGAGTTCTGCTGAATTTGATGAATAAAACATGCATCACGCTGTCCCGTTTTATAAAATCAGGCAAATTTTCGGAGGATCATATCTTTTGACGGGTAACTATCAATCTAAGTGACTTTATAGGTTTGGAATTCACATTAAAAGCCAATTCTTTTTCTATGTAAATTATTCGCTATTTTAGTTTCAATTTCTCTTAGCATGAATCTCTCTTTGCGTATAGTTCCTTACCTGGAAGAGATTAAAAGTTCTTATCAAATTCACTCAGACTGTTGTTTATTAAAGAAGATTACTCAAAAGTTTCAACCATCAATCCGTTTAGTGGAACGTTTGAAATGTCTATTTTAACTCGTTGAGACCAAAGAGTTGGAAAGAAAATAACTAGAAGTTTGTATTTTTACTGTCTAATCTTTATCTGGTTACCAAGGAAAGTTTGATCCTGCAGCTTTTAAAGCTTTTGTTTGGATAGTGATTACAAGAAAATGATCAAATGTTGCAGGTCTGTTTTCCATTGAGTTAAAAGATTTGTTTTTCCCGGAGTTTTGAAATTGATAAGTAAAGCTTCTACCTCCTACCTTAGCTATTGGGACTTTGTTCCATGTAACAATCTCCAAGAGACAATCCAGTAAGACTGAGGAAGTTATTGCTAAGTTCTTTTAAAAACTGATGGCGCCTTTCTACTTAGAAAGGCCTAAATTAAAAAAAAATTGAATATTTGGGTTATATATTTACCTATTAGGGGTGATGATAGGGGTAAAGTATTTGAACAGTGTGAATTAAAAAAAACATTTCTTACTTCATTAGATGCAAATTAATTATAGCTAACCCATTTTGCATGCGGACCCGCTGCACTTTACCCCCCCCCCCCTAATATGTACATATGAAGCCCGAATTATATTAGTCTAATGCAATCTGTCACTCGTCACTTGTCTTTGCGGCTGTGAAACCGGTTTTCTTATATCTTACATTCAGATCACGAACTTGAGTGCATTCTGGCTAATTAACAAGTACCGTAACTAGATATCAAACATAGACGGAAAAATTATACCAATAGTTACATAAAAAGAATCCCGTTTTTATTCTCTTTTATTCTTTTTTATTTCTTTTAGTTTTTTTACCTTTTTTTTAGTTTTTTTTTCTTTTTTTTCTTTTATAATGGTAATAACGTGTAACGGTGTAACGGTAAAGATAGTGTAACAGACGGCTGGACAGACACTACATTATATATATATATATATATATATATATATATATATATATATATATATATATATATATATATATATATATATAGATAAGCATAATAAGCGCCGATTAATTGGATATATCTATTGGTTTCAAAACTCCGCTTTTTAGAGTTTCGCTTGCTATTGAGCCCAGTCATTCCTTACTTACAGTTCATTACCACGAACAGTTTGATAAGTTTAGGATACAGACACTTCGATTTCACAGGGTTTTTGTTGGCAAGATAAATGAAGATTGGACGAACCCAATTCTTTAATGGTCCCTCTACTGTGAATATTCATGATGCATAACTCTTCTTTTAACTAAAGTTAATAACGAAATTCCTGCTTTAATAAAATCAAAAAAAATTCTGTTTCTAGACTATTGTAAATCTTTTCTATGATAACTGCATCCCACTTCCCCCTTGTGTTTTGGTTATTGTCCCAGGCTTTATTTAAAAATTTGTTGATTTTGTTTCTTTAGCTGTTATATGTGTGCACACAGTAAAGAATAAACTCTAGCCAATGGCGACTGAAATATTTAAATGAATCCTCATTAGCACCCATCATAATACAATAGCCATAGGACTAATGTTGCAATGATAGCAACGACTTGGTAAAGAATTAGATCTATGTTGCCTGATCAACGTCAAGTGCTGCGGCAACCTTTGTCCGGCTTTGCCGAATAAAGTGTTGCGAGAGCAACACTTTGGTTTTGTTTCTTTGCTATCGGTTAAACGCTGAAGTTGTCAGCCTATCGAAGCTTTTAAAACCTTATGTTCAAAGAAGAATGCGATCAGTAATCAAATGATCAAAGGCTATTCCTCAGCGTTGAAAAAAACAACAATAACAAAAGAATATTGAAGAAGGGACTACATTGACTGTGCAGCCAGTTGAACTGTATCCTTTTCAATCGTAGACATCGTGACGGGTCAAGACTTGGAACAATCTATATATATAAAAATAAGTTGTCTGTGTGTGGATCTGTGGATGGATCAGGTGACGTCACTGAAAAAACTGGATCAGGTGACAAAACTGAAAACTGAAAAAAACTAAAAAAGGCAAAAACTACAAAAAAAACTAAAAACTAATAAAAAAAATAAAAAAGCTAAAAAACTAAACAAAATAAAAAAAGGCAAAAACTACAAAAAAAACTAAAAACTAATAAAAAAGCTAAAAAACTAAAAAAACTAAAAAAAGGCAAAAACTACAAAAAAAACTAAAAACTAATAAAAAAAAATAAAAAAGCTAAAAAACTAAAAAAACTAAAAACTAAAAAAAAGGAAAAAACTGAAAAATAAGCTAAAATAAAGGTAAAAACCAATAAAAAACTAAAAAAAAAACTGAAAAAACTAAAAAAAGGCAAAAACTACAAAAAAAACTAAAAACTAATAAAAAAAGTAAAAAAGCTAAAAAACTAAAAAAACTAAAAAAACTAAAAAAAGGTAAAAAACTAAAAAAAATAAAAAATGAAAAAAAATAAAAAAAGGAAAAAACTGAAAAATAAGCTAAAATAAAGGTAAAAACCAATAAAAAACTAAAAAGAAAAAAAGGAAAAAACTAAAAAAAATTTTCATCTAAAAAACTAAAAAAAACTAAAAAAGGTAAAAACTAAAAGAACTAAAAAAGAAAAAAATAAATGACGACACTCAAAGAGAAAGCGACCAGGACAAAAGGAATGTTCGATTAGCAATCAACAAAGCACCGGGACACAGGGAGTATAAATGACGACCAGGACATAAGTAAAAAAAAAACTAACAAAACTAAAAAGAAGGTAAAAACTACAAAAAAACTAAAAAGAAAAAAAACTAAAAAAAGGCAAAAACTACAAAAAAACTAAAAACTAATAAAAAAGCTAAAAAACTAAAAAAACTAAAAAAAGGCAAAAACTACAAAAAAACTAAAAACTAATAAAAAAAATAAAAAAGCTAAAAAACTAAAAAAACTAAAAAAGCTAAAAAAAGGTAAAAAACTAAAAAAACTAAAAACTAAAAAAAACTAAAAAAAGGAAAAAACTGAAAAATAAGCTAAAATAAAGGTAAAAACCAATAAAAAACTAAAAAAAAACTGAAAAAACTAAAAAAAGGCAAAAACTACAAAAAAAAAACTAAAAACTAATAAAAAAAGTAAAAAAGCTAAAAAACTAAAAAAACTAAAAAAACTAAAAAAAGGTAAAAAACTAAAAAAAATAAAAAATAAAGAAAAACTAAAAAAAGGAAAAAACTGAAAAATAAGCTAAAATAAAGGTAAAAACCAATAAAAAACTAAAAAGAAAAAAAGGAAAAAACTAAAAAAAATTTTCATCTAAAAAACTAAAAAAAACTAAAAAAGGTAAAAACTAAAAGAACTAAAAAAGAAAAAAATAAATGACGACACTCAAAGAGAAAGCGACAAGGACAAAAGGAATGTTCGATTAGCAATCAACAAAGCACCGGGACACAGGGAGTATAAATGACGACCAGGACATAAGTAAAAAAAAAAACTAACAAAACTAAAAAGAAGGTAAAAACTACAAAAAAAAAGAAAAAAAACTAAAAACTAATAAAAAAACTAAGAAATCTAAAAATCTAAATAAACTAAAAAAGAAAAAAAAGGAAAAAATAAAGGAGAAAAACAAAACTAAAAAACGAATGTATATACAGACCGGGACACCGGGATACAAATGACGACCGGGAAACAGGGAATATAAATGACGACCGGGACACAGGGACACAACTACAACGGGGACACCGGGGGAAACAGGGGGATATAAATGACGACCGGGACACCGGGACAGGGAATGGTCGATTAGCAATCACCATCAACAAAGCTCAAGGGCAATCATTAGAATCATGAGGTATAGATCTGAATACAGATTGTTTTCCCATGGACCATTATATGTTGCATGTTCAAGAGTCGGTAAACCTGACAATCTATTTATATGCAAAGACAATGGGACAGCAAAGAATGTTGTATATTCGCAAGTTTTACGTAGTTAAAACCATATATATATATATATATATATATATATATATATATATATATATATATATATATATATATATATATATATATATATATATATATATATATATATATATATATATATATATATATATATATATATATATATATATATATATATATATATATCTATATTCACAGGTGGGACATAGGGACACAACTACAATGGCGCGTAACTATTATGGCGCGTAACGACTTACGCGCGCGGGGGGCTTGGGGGGGGAGCGAAGCGCCCCCACCAACTAGGTGTTGGGGTGGCGCGAAGCGCCACCCCAACAGCTAGTATATATATATAAATAAGTTGTCTGTGTGTCGAGTGACGTCACTGTCCGCATATGACGTCTGAATTATTTCATCACTTACCAATTCAAAAAACGAATGTATTCAAGCCGAAGTAGTTCAGTTATATAACTACCTGTGTTGGCGCAGTGGGTTTGACCTTAGCGTGGTAATACGGGACCCAGAGATCGAACCATGCTGCAGGAATGCACTACAGGGCCGACGCAGGGACCTTAGTAGTCAAGAAGCGTCGTTAATCCGATACAAATACAGTAGCTCAGTTGGTAAAGCGTTATGTTCCAGGTTCTAGGTCCGAGAGGTTTCAGGTTCGAAACTTGGCTTTAGCATTAATACAAAAGAAGAAAAAAAACTGAAAAAGATAAAAACTACAAAAAAAAAACAAAAAATAAACTACTAAAAAAACCAAAAAAGCTAAAAAACTAAAAACTAAAAAAGTAAAAAAAACTAAAAACAAACTAAAAAAGGTAAAAACTACAAAAAACTAAAAAGAGAAAAAAACTAAAAACTTATAAAAAACTAAAAAAACTAAAAACTGAAAAAGAAAAAAAATAAAAAAGGAAAAAAAACTGACAAATAAAGGGGAAAAAGAAAACTAAAAACAATAAAAATAAAAATAAAAAAACTAAAAAAGGTAAATGTATTCAAGCCGAAGTAGCTGAGTTGGTGAAGCGTTATGTTCCAGATTCTAGGTCCAAGAGGTTCCAGGCTCGAACCTTGGCTTTAGCATTAATACAAAAGAAGAAAAAAAAACTAAAAAAGAAAAAAAACTAAAAAACAGGTAAAAACTACTAAAATAACTAAAAAAGCTAAAAAACTAAAAAACTAAATAAAGGTAAAAAACTAAAAACTAAAAAAGAAAAATAAATAAATTAAAAAAAGGGTAAAACAGCACAAAAACTAAAAAGAAAAAAAAACTAAAAACTAATAAAAAAACTAAAAACTGAAAAAGAAAAACAGCTAAAAAAAGAAAAAAACTGACAAATTAAGGAGAAAAAGGAAACTAAAAAAAAATAAAAAAGGTAAAAACTACAAAAAAAAACTAAAAACAAAAAAGAAAAAAAACTAAAAAGCTAGAAAACAGGTAAAAACCAAAAAAAAAGAAAAAAAGGAAAAAAACTAAAAATTTATTTCATCATATACCAATTCAAAAACGAATGTATATACAGACCGGGACACAGGGAATATAAATGACAACTGGGACGTTTGTGTCGACTGACGTCATGTTTGTGTGTCGACTGAGGTCATGTTTGTCGACTATAAATGACGACTGGGACACAGGGACACAACTACGACGGGGACGCCGGGGGGCACAGGGGGATATATAAATGACGATGGGGACACAGGTAATGTTTGATTAGCAATCACCATCAACAAAGCTCAAGGGCAACCATTAGAATAATGAGGTATAGATCTGAATACGGATTGTTTTTCCCATGGACATTTATATGTTGAATGTTCAAGAGTCGGTAAACCTGACAATCTATTTATATCTACAGACAATGGGACAGCGAAGAATGTTGTATATTCGCAGGTTTTACGTAGTTAAAAACATAAATATATATATCTATCTATATTCACAGGTGGGACACAGGGACACAACTACAATGGCGTGTAACTAATATGGCACGTAACGACTTACGCGCGCGGGGGGCTTGGGGGGTGCGTTACAGCTAGTATAAAAATAATTTGTCTGTGTTTTTGTGTGTCGAGTGACGTCATGTTTGTGTGTCGACTGACGTCATGTTTGTCGACTTACAAAATTACAAACCGGGACATCGGGACACAAATGACGACCGGGACACCGGGACATAGAGAATATAAATGACGACCGGGACACTCAAAGAGAAAGCGACCGGGACACAAGGAATATTCGATTAGCAATCACCATCAACAAAGCACCGGGACACAAATGACGACCGGGACACAGGGAATATAAATGACGACCAGGACACTCAAAGAGAAATTACAGACCGGGACACCGGAAGACAAATGACGACCAGGACAAAAACGACGACCGGGACACAGGGAATATAAATTGCAACCGTGACACTCAAAGAGAAATTACAGACTGGGACACCGGGACACAAATGACGACCGGGACACAGGGAAACAACAGCAACGGGGACGCCGGGGGGCACAGGGGGATATATAAATGACGGCGGGGACACAGAGAATGTTCGATTAGCAATCACCATCAACAAAGCTCAAGGGCAATCATTAGAATAATGAGGTATAGATCTGAATACAGATTGTTTTTCCCATGGACAATTATATGTTGCATGTTCAAGAGTCGATAAACCTAACAATCTATTTATATGCACAGACAATGGGACAGCCAAGAATGTTGTAAATTCACAAGTTTTACGTAGTTAAATATATATATATATATATATAAATATATATATATATACTAATATGGTATACGTAATATACGTAACTAATATGGCGCGTAACGACTTACGCGCGCGGGTTGGGGGGGAGGGGCTTGTGGGGCGCAGAGTGCCACCCCAACAGCTATTATCTTATATAATCTAGTTGGTATTATAAAGCTAACTTTTCAGGATCAAGTACCATAGATGACACTCTATTAATTATTACGAGACTGCCTCGTTGTTTTACGTTATCGCTTGTACCCGTTGCGTAAACACTTAATTCTAGGTTACAGTGAGTATGGGTAGGCTAAACCAACTAGCAAAGGTTACAAACCCCTCTTCACTAGAGATGATTGTAACCTAACAGAAGATTATTACTTAAAAGTCCCCTACACGTCTTACCACTGGAACCAACTCGGTCTTACCATCAAATACACTGGAAACAAATAATAGGTACACCAAATAGCAAAATTTGCAAACCCCTCATTGCCGAAGATGATTATGAGCTAACAGCTGACCTTTCCTTACAAGTCCACTACATGTCTCACAATTAATATCGATTATTTTTGGTTTCAGTGTGTACCCTACTACTGAAGTTGTCAACCCCTTGAAACTTTCAAACTAGTATATCTCATGATGAAATTTTTGTATCAAAAAATGCATGACATATGCTTTAATTAGCTCATCAAGAGCTATCAATTGCCGTCGAAAAAAAGTTATATCTGTCTTAGTTCAAAAGTTCATATTTTTGCCGTAGGCCAACTTTCTAACGTCACCACTTAGAAAGGAGCAAAGGATAAGCTCCAATTTCTTTAGCAATGACAGAACTTTTAAAGTTTAAGGGGTACATCTGATAAGATTTCTCTACCTCAATCCAAAGTCCGAAAAAAAAAACCAGCGAAAATCACGGCAGCACTTTCGGACCCGTGGGAAAATGCCGCTTTTTTGCTTCTGTAAATTTTTCTATTTATCACTCAAAGAAGATGTATTGGCTGTGGGGCCGGGCAACTGCCACATATATTTAACACTTATGGATTTGAACCGGTGACCTTCGGATCTGCGCTCGAGTGCTCTACCACTGAGCTATACCCCGATTACGGAGAAACTGGATTTGAACCGGTCTTATGGATTTTAGTCCATCTTCAATTTGAAAATGGCCCCTGCCTGCTTGCCTGATCATGTTTTTTGATTTAAGACATTCTTCAAGAAATTCTTCAAGACGTTTGAAGAAATTTCAAGACGTTCTAAAGATACTTTTATTCGATACCTTTATCTTGAAGACACTCTTCGAAATGTCCACATGTTGTGAGTTCTCAAAAGGATTGGTATGGACAAAAAAGACTAAAAAAAAAGCATGTAACTATCCTTTGAACCTGTGATAAACTTTTATAACTAAAGTTATAAAGTTTTATAGCTCTACAATATTTATTATTTTAACAATTCCTTATCCCAATTCTCTCCCTTGTCATTCCCTCCCTAGGTGACAAGCTTGCTACTTGTCCCTGTAAAAAACATGTAGAGATAACATAAATACCCTAGATACCTTGCGATGGCGTACTGGACATGGCCTCACCTTTGTAAGTAAAGGTATATAGGTTCGAGGCTATACATTGCAAGGAATATGCATCGAATCCATATTTTTTTGATATGGCGTCTATCACTGTCTTCTGAAAGTGTTGAACATTGTTAAATCCCCCTCCCCCGCGTGCGTAAGTCGTTACGTCCCTATGTGGAAGCGCCCCCACCAAGCCCCCCCCCCCCCCCCGCGCACGTAAGTTGTTACGCGCCATATTACTTACGCACCATTGTAGTTGTGTCCCTGTGTCCCACCTATGAATATATATATATATATATATATATATATATATATATATATATATATATATATATATATATATATATATATATATATATATATATATATATATATATATATATATATATATATATATATATATATATATGTTTTTAACTACGTAAAACTTGCGAATATACAACATTCTTCGCTGTCCCATTGTCTGTGTATATAGATAGATTGTCAGGTTTGCCGACTCTTGAATATGCAACATATAACTGTCCATGGGAAAAACAATCCGTATTCAGATCTATACCTCATTATTTTAAATATTTCCCTTGAGCTTTGTTGATGGTGATTGCTAATCGAACATTTTCTGTGTCCCCGTTGTCATTTATACATCCCCCTTGTGCCCCCGGTGTCCCCATTGCAGTTGTGTCCCAGTGTCCTGGTCGTCATTTATATTCCCTGTTTCTCGGTCGTCATTTGTGTCCCGGTGTCCCAGTCTGTAATTTCTCTTTGATTGCCCCGGTCGTTATTTATATTCCCTGTGTTCCGGTGCCCCGGTCGTCATTTGTGTCCCGGTGTAACGGTCTGTAATTTCTCTTTGATTGTCCTGGTCGTCATTTATATTCCCTGTGTCCCAGTCGTCATTTGTGTCCCGATGTCTCGGTCTGTAGTTTCATCTTATAGTGACGTCATATACAAAGCCTTATATACTTATAGTGACGTCATATGCAAACCCACAAACAAACAAACATGCATACATACAATTTATTTTTATATGCTGTTGGGGTGGCGCTTCGTGCCACCCCAACACCTAGTTGGTGGGGGCGCTTCGTACCCCCCCTCCCCGCGCGTAAGTCGTTACGCGCCATATTAGTTACGCGCCATTGTAGTTGTGTCCCTGTGTCCCACCTGTGAATATATATATATATATATATATATATATATATATATATATATATATATATATATATATATATAAATATATATATATGTTTTTAACTACGTAAAACTTGCGAATATACAACATTCTTCGCTGTCCCATTGTCTGTGTATATAGATAGATTGTCAGGTTTGCCGACTCTTGAATATGCAACATATAACTGTCCATGGGAAAAACAATCCGTCTTCAGATCTATACCTCATTATTTTAATGATTTCCCTTGAGCTTTGTTGATGGTGATTGCTAATCGAACATTTTCTGTGTCCCCGTTGTGATTTATACATCCCCCTTGTGCCCCCGGTGTCCCCGTTGCAGTTGTGTCCCTGTGTCCTGGTCTTCATTTATATTCCCTGTTTCTCGGTCGTCATTTGTGTCCCGGTGTCCCAGTCTGTAATTTCTCTTTGATTGCCCCGGTCGTTATTTATATTCCCTGTGTTCCGGTGCCCGGTCGTCATTTGTGTCCCGGTGTAACGGTCTGTAATTTCTCTTTGATTGTCCTGGTCGTCATTTATATTCCCTGTGTCCCAGTCGTCATTTGTGTCCCGATGTCTCGGTCTGTAGTTTCATCTTATAGTGACGTCATATACAAAGCCTTATATACTTATAATGACGTCATATGCAAACCCACAAACAAACAAACATGCATACATACAATTTATTTTTATATGCTGTTAGGGTGGCGCTTCGTGCCACCCCAACACCTAGTTGGTGGGGGCGCTTCGTACCCCCCCCCCGCGCGTAAGTCGTTACGCGCCATATTAGTTACGCGCCATTGTAGTTGTGTCCCTGTGTCCCACCTGTGAATATAGATAGATATATATATATGTTTTTAACTACGTAAAACTTGCGAATATACAACATTCTTGGCTGTCCCATTGTCTATGGATATACAAAGCCTTATATATTTATAATGACGTCATATACAAACGCTCTTTTTACAAATAAACAAACATGCATATATACATCTTATTTTAATATACATAGATAAATAGATAGATAGATATACATATACAATACAAATTAACTGCGTAAAACTTGCGTATATACAACATTCTTCGCTGTCCCATTGTCAGAGCATATAAATAGATTGTCAGGTTTACCGACCCTCGAACATGCAACGTACAATTGGTCCATGGGAAAAACAATCTGTATTAAGATCTATTCCGCATTTTATAATGATTGCCATAGAGCTTTGTTGATGGTGATTGCAAATGCTAATCGAATTGGGAATTGCAATCCTTTAAATTGAAAAGGCAGATCCGTTGGAATCATGGGACTGCGAGGAATAAGAACAGCCTCACCCTCAAAAGGCCCTGTCAAGATTGTTGCCTTTATTACGTTTTTCATTGTTTTTTTACGGCAAGTCGCGTGCCATTGCAAAGCTTTGGTGGGTTGATTTTTCGCAACAATATTATTGGTACGCTTATTTTTAGTTGTAGCACGTGTGGTGGAAACCTGGGAGATCCAGGGAATTTAAAAATTCAGATGGATAATTAACCGCCTCATTTGGTTCCAGAACTGTGTCGACTGACTTGTAAAGGACTGCCTGATCTCGAATCTTGGTCAAAACAATATTGTTGATTTCGTAGACGTCTTTATTTTTGGCTGCCAGAATCGCTCGTTCACTTAGCCATTTATGATTTTTATAATTGGTTAGAATATTCGGAAACACTTTTTCAACCAATTCATTTTTGGACGTCACTAAATTACAGAATTCAGCAGGCAGTTGTATACGTCCTGAAATTGAATCTACTGGGAGCTTTCCGTGTTGACCAGAGTCATCGTTTTGGAATCGGACACGCATATTTGTAGTTAATTTTAATGTTTTTACCTGTGACCATAAATTAGAATTTTTCAGGCAAGCATTCATTTCGTCTGCAGGGGTTTGATCTAGGTATTATAGGTAATTTTTGCCTTAAATCTCCCGCAAGCAATATTAATGTGCTGCCCAAGGGTTTTGAAATCCCTCGCAAATCTCTCAAACATTGATCCAGAGCCTCGATCGATTTTTTGTGTGCCATTGTGGACTCGTCTCAAATAACAAGTTTGCATTGCTGCAATACTTAACCCATCCCAGATGATTTGGAAATATTGCACGTGGGAGTTTCTGTAGAATGAAAATTCAGAGGCAATTTCAAAGCGGAATGGGCAGTTCTTCCACCAGGCACCAACGTTGCGGCTATTCTAGACGACGCAATTGCCAACGCTATGTCATTTTTTGATCGGATTGATGCCAGAATCAATTTTTTCACAAATGTTTTACCAGTACCTCCTGACGCATCCAAAAAGAAGATTTCTCCAACGTTGTTATAGACACAATGCATTATCTTATCATAAATGTCCTTTAGCTTCGAGGTTAACTTAGAAATGTTATTTTATACATACGACAACAGATCACTCGTACTGTAACTTTGTTCACGATCCAATTCTACACATGTTGAAACAGCAGCGTTACGATTAGGTGAAGGCATTCCCAAGCCCTGAAGAGGTTTGTTTGCCATACATACGCACAAATCTTCAATAATAACTAAAGTGTAGTTATAAATTTCTGATGTAAAATCAAAAGTCATATCTGACGTCTCTAGCCGTTTTCGATGGAGTATATCCTCGGCCATTTTATATCCTCGGCCAATGCCGTCAATTGTTTCACCAATACATCGTTGATATGTATGCAAAAATTGAATCAGAACGTTTGCTATTTATCCGTCTGAATCAGACCAAGCTCCGCTCTGAACAGTACATTCATTTTCGAGATGAAGTAGTAAATAACAGTAATACTACAAACGTTGGAAGATTAACGATTTTACCTTCGTCATATGCTGGCAGTCCCCGTCATATGCATGAATATGCTCAAGATGCTATTGCGTATGTTCGTCTCTATGGTCGTCCAGATTTATTTATTACATTTACATGTAATCAATCTTAAGACGAGATACAGTAGCTTTTACTTCAAGGACAATCAGCGGTTCATAGACATGACATTACGGCCCGTGTCTTCCGGCAAAAGTTGAAATCACTGATAAACTACATAGTAAAACTTAAAGTGTTTTGGCCAGTGCGATGCTGGATGTACTCAGTGGAATGGCAAAAACGAGGATTGCCACACGCACATATACTAATCTGGCTACATTATAAAATTACTTCTAATGAAATTGATGATGTGATTTCCGCTGAAATACCTGATGAAAATGTCGATAAGGGCTTATATGGTATTGTGGTAAAAAATATGATACATGGACATTGCGGTGCACTGAACGAAAATTCACCATATACGGCCAAAGGAAGGTGCACAAAGCAATATCCTCGACGTTTAGTACCCAACACAATTACTGGCAATGATGGTTACCCACAATATAGAAGAAGATCTACTGAAGATGGCGGTAAAACAGCAATAATAAAGAAGCGTAACGGTACCACCATAGAAGTAGATAACCAGTGGGTTGTTCCATATTCCCCTTTATTATCAAAAACACTGAATGCACACATAAACGTTGAATACTGTAACTTCGTAAAGGCAATCAAATACATATGTAAATACGTCAACAAAGGCAATGACATGGCAGTTTTTGGCTTGCAGTCCGAAATCAGTGATATCGACGAAATCGTACAATATCAGGCTGGAAGATACATAAGCAGTAATGAAGCATTTTGGCGAATTCTTTCATTTCCGATACATGAACGTAGTCCAGCTGTTGTTCACTTAGCGGTGCATTTACAGAATGGTCAACGTGTTTATTTTTCGGAATCCAACGTGCAACAAAGAGCCCTGAATCCACCGGATACAACGTTAACTGCCTTCTTTTTGTTATGCAAAAATGATTCTTTCGCAAAAAAACTGCTGTATACTGAAGTGCCTTCGTATTACACGTGGAATACTAAAAATAAAGTATTTGAACGTCGAAAACAGGGTAAGTCAGTCGACGGCCAGCCTACCATCTTCAAAGATACCACGATAGGAAGACTCTACACCGTTCACCCCAATCAACATGAATGCTTCTTTCTACGCCTGCTTTTGGTGAATGTACCCGGTCCGACGTCCTTTGAGTATTTGAGAACTGTAAACGGTACTATACATGACATTTACCGTAGTGCATGCCAAGATCTGAATTTATTACAGAATGACCAACACTGGGATAACTGCATCAGTGACGTCAACTCCAAGTCAAATTCGTGCATTGTTTGGAATCATACTAACAACTTGCTCTCCTTCAGCTCCTACAGAGTTCTGGGAAAAATATAAATCGAAAATATCCGAAGATATACTCCATCGAAAACGGTTAGAGACGTCAGATATGACTTTTGATTTTACATCAGAAATTTATAACTGCACTTTAGTTCTTATTGAAGATTTGTGCGTATGTGTGCCAATAAACCTCTTCAGGATTTGGGAATGCCTTTACCTAATCGTACCGCTGCTGTTTCGACATGTGTAGAATTGTATCTTGAACAAAGTTACAGCACGAATGATCTATTGTCGTATGTACAAAATAACATTTCTAAGTTAGCGTCGGAGCAAAAAGACATTTATGATACGATAATGCATTGTATCGATAACAACGTTGGAGAAATTTTCTTTTTTGATGCGCCAGGAGGTACTGGTAAAACGTTTGTGATAAAACTGATTCTGGCATCAATTCGATCAAAAAATGATATAGCGTTGGCAATTGCGTCGTCCGGAATAGCCGCAACGTTGCTGCCTGATAGATGAACTGCTCATTCCGCTTTGAAATTGCCTCTGAATTTGCATTCTACAGAAACTCCCACGTGCAATATTTCCAAATCATTCGGGATGGGTGACGTATAGCAGCAATGCAAACTTATTATTTGGGACGAGTGCACTTTGGCAAACAAAAAATCGCTCGAGGCTCTGGATCAATCTTTGAAAGATTTGCGAGGGAATTCGAAAACCTTTGGAAGCACATTCATATTGCTTGCGGGAGATTTCAGGCAAACATTACCTATAATACCTAGATCAACCCCTGCAGACGTATGAGACATTAAAATTAACTACAGATATGCGTGTCCGATTGCAAAACGATGACTCTGGTCAAACATTTTCAGATCAATTGCTGGCAATTGGAAACGGAAAGCTCCCAGTACCCAATTTCAGGACGTATACAACTACCTGCTGAATCCTGTAATTTAATGACATCCAAAAATGAATTGATTGAAAAAGTATTTCCGAATATTCTAACCAATTATAAAAAATAATAAATGGCTAAGTGAACGAGCGATTCTTGTCCCCAAAAATAAAGACGTCCACGAAATCAACAATATTGTTTGGACCAAGATTCGAGACCAGGCAGTCCTTTACAAGTCAGTCGACACAGTTGTGGAACCAAATGAAGCGGTTAATTATCCATCTGAATTTTTATATTCCCTGGATCTCCCAGGGTTTCCACCACACGTGCTACAACTAAAATAGGCGTACCGATAATATTGTTAAGAAACATAAACCCTCCAAAGCTTTGCAATGGCACGCGATTTGCCGTAAAAAAAAAAACAATGGAAAACGTAATAGAGGCAACAATCTTGACAGGGCCTTTTGAGGGTGAGACTGTTCTTATTTCTCACATTCCCATGATTCCAACGGATCTGCCTTTTCAATTTAAAATATTGCAATTCCCAATTCGATTAGCATTTGCAATCACCATCAACAAAGCTCAAGGTCTATCATTAGAAAAATTTGGTATAGATCTTAATGCTGATTGTTTTTCCCACGGACAATTGTACGTTGCATGTTCGAGGGTCGGTAAACCTGACAATCTATTTATATGCAGCGACAATTGGACAGCGAAGAATGTTGTATATTCACAAGTTTTACGCAGTGTTTTGCATATAACGTCATTATAAGTATATAAGGCTTTGTATATGCACAGACAATGGGAAAGCCAAGAATGTTGCATATTCGCAAGTTTTACGTAGTTAAAACATACACACGCATATATATATATATATATATATATATATATATATATATATATATATATATATATATATATATATATATATATATATATATATATATATATATATATATATATATATATATATATATATATATATATATATATATATATCTATATATATAAAAATAAGTTGTCTGTCTGTGTGTCTGTCTGTCAGGTGACGTCATGTTTCTGTGTCGACTGACGTCATGAGGTTAGTTGTCGTCATTTTTGCTATGACGGTGACGTCATTAAAGATATTTAAGACATATATGTTCACGTAGAAATCTATTAATGTTTAAGTTTAAAATGACTGATGAACTTACAATGGCAAAAGCCGATGAAGATGCTCAAAGAGTCTATGCCAAAAAACTTGCTGCTGATAGAGAAAGTCAGAAAAGAAAGCGTGCCGAGGAATCAAAAGAACAGCAAGGAAATGAATGCTATCCTGAAAAATTCTAATTTATGGGCACACGTAAAAATATTAAAATTAACTACAAATATGCGTGTCCGATTGCAAAACGATGACTCTGGTCAAACATTTTCAGATCAATTGCTGGCAATTGGAAACGGAAAGCTCCCAGTAGACTCAATTTCAGGACGTATACAACTACCTGCTGATTTCTGTAATTTAGTGACGTCCAAAAATGAATTGATTGAAAAAGTATTTCCGAATATTCTAAAAATTATAAAAATAATAAATGGCTAAGTGAAAGAGCGATTCTCGCACCCAAAAATATAGACGTCCACGAAATCAACAATATTGTTTTGACCAAGATTCGAGACCAGGCAGTCCTTTACAAGTCAGTCGACACAGTTTTGGAACCAAATGAAGCGGTTAATTATCCATCTGAAATTTTAAATTCCATAGATCTTTCAGGGTTTCCACCACACGTGCTACAACTAAAAATAGGCGTACCAATAATACTTTTAAGAAATATCAACCCACCAAAGCTTTGCAATTGCACGCGACTTGCCGTAAAAAAAAAAAAAAACAATGGAAAACCTAATAGAGGCCACAATCTTGACAGAGCCTTTTGAGGGTGAGGCTGTTCTTATTCCTCGCATTCCCATGATTCCAACGGATCTGCCTTTTCAATTTAAAAGTTTGCAATTCCCAATTCGATTAGCATTTGCAATCACCATTAACAAAGCTCAAGGTCAATCATTAGAAAAATGTGGCATAGATCTTAATACTGATTGTTTTTCCCATGGACAATTGTACGTTGCATGTTCGAGGGTCGGTAAACCTGACAATCTATTTATATGCAGCGACAATTGGACAGCGAAGAATGTTGTATATTCGCAAGTTTTACGCAGTTAATTTGTATTGTATCTATCTATCTATCTATCTATATAAAAACGAGTTGTGTGTATGCATGTTTGTTTGTTTGTAAAAAGAGCGTTTGCATATGACGTCATTATTAGTAAATACGGCTTTGTATATGCACAGACAATGGGAAAGCCAAGAATGTTGTATATTCGCAAGACTCTGGTCAAACATTTTCAGATCAATTGCTGGCAATTGGACACGGAAAGCTTCCAGTAGACTCAATTTCAGGACGTATACAACTACCTGCTGGTTTCTGTAATTTAGTGACGTCCAAAAATGAATTGATTGAAAAAGTATTTCCGAATATTCTAAAAAATTATAAAAATAATAAATGGCTAAGTGAAAGAGCGGGCACAGGGGATATATAAATGACGACGGGGACTTGGGGAATGTTCCATTAGCAATCACCATCAACAAAGCTCAAGGGCAATCATTAGAATCATGAGGTATAACTAAAAAAACTAAAAAAAGGTAAAAAACTAAAAACTAAAAAAAGACCAATTCAAAAACGAATGTATATACAGACCGGGACAGCGGGACACAAATGAAGACCGAGACACCGGGACACAATGAATATAAATGACGACCGGGACACTCAAAGAAAAATTACAGACTGGGACACCGGGACACAAATGACGACCGGGATACAGGGAATATAAATGACGACCGGGATACAGGGACGCAACTACAACGGAGACGCCGGGGGGCACAGGGAGATATATAAATGACGAAGGCGACACAGGGAATGGTGTTCACAGGTGGGACACTGGGACAAAACTACAATGGCGCGTAACTAATATGGCGCGTAACGACTTACGCGCGGGGGGGGGGCTTGGGGGTTGCGAAGCGCCCCCACCAACTAGGTGTTGGGGAGGCGCTAAGTGCCACCCCCAACAGCTAGTATATATATATATATATATATATATATATATATATATATATATATATATATATACTAGCTGTTGGGGTGGCGCTTCGCGCCACCCCAACACCTAGTTGGTGGGGGCGCTTCGCGCCCCCCCCAAGCCCCCCCGCGCGCGTAAGTCGTTACGCGCCATAATAGTTACGCGCCATTGTAGTTGTGTCCCTATGTCCCACCTGTGAATATAGATATATATATATATATATGGTTTTAACTACGTAAAACTTGCGAATATACAACATTCTTTGCTGTCCCATTGTCTTTGCATATAAATAGATTGTCAGGTTATCCCCCTGTTTCCCCCGGTGTCCCCGTTGTAGTTGTGTCCCTGTGTCCCGGTCGTCATTTATATTCCCTGTGTCCCGGGTCCCGGTCATCATTTGTATCCCGGTGTCCCGGTCTGTATATACATTCGTTTTTTAGTTTTGTTTTTCTCCTTTATTTTTTTCCTTTTTTTTTCTTTTTTAGCTTATTTAGATTTTTAGATTTTTTAGTTTTTTTTATTAGTTTTTAGTTTTTATTTCTTTTTAGTTTTTTTGTCCCGGTCGTCATTTATATCCCCCTGTTTCCCCCGGTGTCCCCGTTGTAGTTGTGTCCCTGTGTCCCGGTCGTTATTTATTTTTTAGTTTTTTACCTTTTTTTAGTTTTTTTAGTTTTTTAGCTTTTTTATTTTTTTATTAGTTTTTAGTTTTTTTGTAGTTTTTGCCTTTTTTTTAGTTTTTTTAGTTTTTTAGCTTTTTTATTAGTTTTTAGTTTTTTTTGTAGTTTTTGCCTTTTTTTAGTTTTTTTAGTTTTTTAGCTTTTTTATTTTTTTTATTAGTTTTTAGTTTTTTTTGTAGTTTTTGCCTTTTTTTTAGTTTTTTCAGTTTTGACGTCACCTGATCCAGTTTTTTCAGGTGACGTCACCTGATCCACGATCCACAGATCCACAGACAACTTATTTTTATATATATAGATAGTTTTTTTTTTTTTACTTATGTCCTGGTCGTCATTTATACTCCCTGTGTCCCGGTGCTTTGTTGATTGCTAATCGAACATTCCTTTTGTCCTGGTCGCTTTCTCTTTGAGTGTCGTCATTTATTAGTTTTTTCCTTTTTTTTTAGTTTTTTATTGGTTTTTACCTTTATTTTAGCTTATTTTTCAGTTTTTTCCTTTTTTTTAGTTTTTTTTTATTTTTTATTTTTTTTAGTTTTTTACCTTTTTTAGTTTTTTTAGTTTTTTTAGTTTTTTAGCTTTTTTACTTTTTTTATTAGTTTTTAGTTTTTTTTTGTAGTTTTTGCCTTTTTTTAGTTTTTTCAGTTTTGACGTCACCTAATCCAGTTTTTTCAGGTGACGTCACCTGACACATCCATCCACACATCCATCCACACATCCACAGACAGACAACTTATTTTTATATATATAGATATATATATATATATATATATATATATATATATATATCTATATATATATATAAATAAGTTGTCTGTGTGTGGATCTGTGGATCAGGTGACGTCATGTTTGTCCGCATATGACGTCTGAATTATTTCACACTAATACAAAAGAAGAAAAAAACTAAAAAAGGTAAAAACTACAAAAAAAACTAAAAAGAAAAAAAAAACTAAAAAAGCTAAAAAACAAAAAAAAAATAAAAAAAAGGTAAAAATCTAATAACTAAAAAAAAAACTGAAAAAATAAAAAAAGGCAAAAACTACAAAAAAAAATAAAAACTAATAAAAAAACTAAAAAAGCTAAAAAACTAAAAAAAACTAAAAAAAACTAAAAAAAGGTAAAAAACTAAAAAAAACTAAAAACTAAAAAAGAAAAAAACTAAAAAAAAGGAAAAAACTGAAAAATAAAAGAGAAAAAGAAAACTAAAAAAATATGAATAAATATATATAAAAATAAGTTGTTTGTGGGTTATGTCTGTCTGTCCGTCTGTCGAGTGACGTCGTGTTTGTCCGCATATGACGTCTGAATTATTTCACACTAATACAAAAGAAGAAAAAAAACTAAAAAAGGTAAAAACTACAAAAAAAACTCAAAAGAAAAAAAACTAAAAAAGCTAAAAAACTAAAAAACTAAAAAAAAGGTAAAAAACTAAAAACTAAAAAAAAACTGAAAAAACTAAAAAAAGGCAAAAACCAAAAAAAAACTAAAAACTAATAAAAAAAGCTAAAAAACTAAAAAAAACTAAAAAAACTAAAAAAAGGTAAAAAACAAAAAAAAAACTAAAAACTAAAAAAGAAAAAACTAAAAAAAAGGAAAAAACTGAAAAATAAGAGAAAAAGAAAACTAAAAAAATATTAATAAATATAAAAAATATAAATATAAATATAATATAAATTAGCAATTAACAAAGCACCGAGACACAAATGACGACCGGGACACAGGGAGTATAAATGACGACCAGGACATAAGTAAAAAAAAAAACTAAAAAAACTAAAAAAATGGTAAAAACTACAAAAAAACTAAAAACTAATAAAAAAACTAAAAAATCTAAAAATCTAAATAAACTAAAAAAGAAAAAAAAGAAAAAAGGAAAAAAATAAAGGAGAAAAACAAAACTAAAAAACGAATGTATATACAGACCGGGACACCGGGATACAAATGACGACCGGGACACAGGGAATATAAATGACGACCGGGACACAGGGACACAACTACAATGGGGACGCCGGGGGGCACAGGGGGATATAAATGACGACCGGGACACCGGGACACAAGGAATATAAATGACGCCCGGGACACTCAAAGAGAAATCACAGACTGGAACACCGGGACACAAATGACGACCGGGACACAGGGAATATAAATGACGACCGGGACACAGGGACATATGGCGCGTAGCTAATATGGCGCGTAACGACTTACGCGCGCGGGGGGGCTTGGGGGGGCGCGAAGCGCCCCCACCAACTAGGTGCTGGGGTGGCGCGAAGCGCCACCCCAACAGCTAGTATATATATATATATATATACTAGCTGTTGGGGTGGCGCTTCGCGCCACCCCAACACCTAGTTGGTGGGGGCGCTTCGCGCCCCCCCCAAGCCCCCCCGCGCGCGTAAGTCGTTACGCGCCATAATAGTTACGCGCCATTGTAGTTGTGTCCCTATGTCCCACCTGTGAATATAGATAGATATATATATGGTTTTAACTACGTAAAACTTGCGAATATACAACATTCTTTGCTGTCCCATTGTCTTTGCATATAAATAGATTGTCAGGTTTACCGACTCTTGAACATGCAACATATAATGGTCCATGGGAAAACAATCTGTATTCAGATCTATACCTCATGATTCTAATGATTGCCCTTGAGCTTTGTTGATGGTGATTGCTAATCGACCATTCCCTGTCCCGGTGTCCCGGTCGTCATTTACATCCCCCTGTTTCCCCCGGTGTCCCCGTTGTAGTTGTGTCCCTGTGTCCCGGTCGTCATTTATATTCCCTGTGTCCCGGGTCCCGGTCGTCATTTGTATCCCGGTGTCCCGGTCTGTATATACATTCGTTTTTTAGTTTTGTTTTTCTCCTTTATTTTTTTCCTTTTTTTTTCTTTTTTAGCTTATTTAGATTTTTAGATTTTTTAGTTTTTTTATTAGTTTTTAGTTTTTTTTTCTTTTTAGTTTTTTTGTCCCGGTCGTCATTTATATCCCCCTGTTTCCCCCGGTGTCCCCGTTGTAGTTGTGTCCCTGTGTCCCGGTCGTCATTTATATTCCCTGTGTCCCGGTCGTCATTTGTATCCCGGTGTACCGGAGTTGTGTCCCTGTGTCCCGGTCGTCATTTATATTCCCTGTGTCCCGGGTCCCGGTCGTCATTTGTATCCCGGTGTCCCGGTCTGTATATACATTCGTTTTTTAGTTTTGTTTTTCTCCTTTATTTTTTTCCTTTTTTTTTCTTTTTTAGCTTATTTAGATTTTTAGATTTTTTAGTTTTTTTATTAGTTTTTAGTTTTTTTTTCTTTTTAGTTTTTTTGTCCCGGTCGTCATTTATATCCCCCTGTTTCCCCCGGGTCGTCATTTATACTCCCTGTGTCCCGGTGCTTTGTTGATTGCTAATCGAACATTCCTTTTGTCCTGGTCGCTTTCTCTTTGAATGTCGTCATTTATTTTTTTCTTTTTTAGTTCTTTTAGTTTTTACCTTTTTTAGTTTTTTTTAGTTTTTAGTTTTTTTAGTTTTTTACCTTTTTTTAGTTTTTTTAGTTTTTTTTAGTTTTTTAGCTTTTTTATTTTTTTTATTAGTTTTTAGTTTTTTTGTAGTTTTTGCCTTTTTTTTAGTTTTTTTAGTTTTTTAGCTTTTTTATTAGTTTTTAGTTTTTTTTTGTAGTTTTTGCCTTTTTTTAGTTTTTTTAGTTTTTTAGCTTTTTTATTTTTTTTATTAGTTTTTAGTTTTTTTTGTAGTTTTTGCCTTTTTTTAGTTTTTTCAGTTTTGACGTCACCTGATCCAGTTTTTTCAGGTGACGTCACCTGACACATCCATCCATCCATCCACAGACAGACAACTTATTTTTATATATATAACTAGCTGTTGGGGTGGCGCTTCGCGCCACCCCAACACCTAGTTGGTGGGGGCGCTTCGCGCCCCCCCCAAGCCCCCCCGCGCGCGTAAGTCGTTACGCGCCATAATAGTTACGCGCCATTGTAGTTGTGTCCCTATGTCCCACCTGTGAATATAGATATATATATATATATATGGTTTTAACTACGTAAAACTTGCGAATATACAACATTCTTTGCTGTCCCATTGTCTTTGCATCTAAATAGATTGTCAGGTTATCCCCCTGTTTCCCCCGGTGTCCCCGTTGTAGTTGTGTCCCTGTGTCCCGGTCGTCATTTATATTCCCTGTGTCCCGGGTCCCGGTCATCATTTGTATCCCGGTGTCCCGGTCTGTATATACATTCGTTTTTTAGTTTTGTTTTTCTCCTTTATTTTTTTCCTTTTTTTTTCTTTTTTAGCTTATTTAGATTTTTAGATTTTTTAGTTTTTTTTATTAGTTTTTAGTTTTTATTTCTTTTTAGTTTTTTTGTCCCGGTCGTCATTTATATCCCCCTGTTTCCCCCGGTGTCCCCGTTGTAGTTGTGTCCCTGTGTCCCGGTCGTTATTTATATTCCCTGTGTCCCGGTCGTCATTTGTATCCCGGTGTACCGGTCTGTATATACATTCGTTTTTTAGTTTTGTTTTTCTCCTTTATTTTTTTCCTTTTTTTTTCTTTTTTAGTTTATTTAGATTTTTAGATTTTTTAGTTTTTTTATTAGTTTTTAGTTTTTTTTTCTTTTTAGTTTTTTTGTAGTTTTTACCTTCTTTTTAGTTTTGTTAATTTTTTTTTTTACTTGTGTCCTGGTCGTCATTTATACTCCCTGTGTCCCGGTGCTTTGTTGATTGCTAATCGAACATTCCTTTTGTCCTGGTCGCTTTCTCTTTGAGTGTCGTCATTTATTTTTTTCTTTTTTAGTTCTTTTAGTTTTTACCTTTTTTAGTTTTTTTTTAGTTTTTAGTTTTTTTAGTTTTTTACCTTTTTTTAGTTTTTTTAGTTTTTTAGCTTTTTTATTTTTTTTATTAGTTTTTAGTTTTTTTGTAGTTTTTGCCTTTTTTTTTAGTTTTTTGTCCTGGTCGCTTTCTCTTTGAGTGTCATCATTTATTAGTTTTTTCCTTTTTTTTTTTAGTTTTTTATTGGTTTTTACCTTTATTTTAGCTTATTTTTCAGTTTTTTCCTTTTTTTTAGTTTTTTTTTATTTTTTATTTTTTTTAGTTTTTTACCTTTTTTTAGTTTTTTTAGTTTTTTTAGTTTTTTAGCTTTTTTACTTTTTTTATTAGTTTTTAGTTTTTTTTTGTAGTTTTTGCCTTTTTTTAGTTTTTTCAGTTTTTTTTTTAGTTTTTTATTGGTTTTTACCTTTATAGTTTTTTTAGTTTTTTAGCTTTTTTATTTTTTTTATTAGTTTTTAGTTTTTTTTGTAGTTTTTGCCTTTTTTTAGTTTTTTCAGTTTTGACGTCACCTAATCCAGTTTTTTCAGGTGACGTCACCTGACACATCCATCCACACATCCATCCATCCATCCATCCACAGACAACTTATTTTTATATATATAGATATATATATATATATATATATATATATATATATATATATATATATATATATATATATATATATATATATATATATAAATATATATATATATATATATTATGAACCTCTTGTATATTACACTTTTCACCAAAATTCCTTTTAGAAATGTCGCTTGATCAAACTCAATTTATCGATTGATATCAACTAGGCTGAATTCCCATTCTTTTATAGTAAATCTTTTGGGATTCAAAGTGATACTTCCGTGAATGCTCTTATCTTAGGAAGTTGAGATAGTGCTCTGGCTGTCATCAGGTTATAGGCCCATTTCACCAAGAAATACCAGGCAAGCTATGTTTCCCGGAAATGTTATGGCTCTAGTTGGAGTACAGGTGGATACAAGGGTCTAGCAACTCCAATAGCGCATCGGTATATTGGCCCCCTCGGAGTATAGGTGGATGAAAGGGGCTAGCAAGTCTAATAGTGCCTTGCAAGTCTATCTGTGATGTAGCCTCGCTTGGAGTATTGCCCTCCCCAATACTACCAAGCTCTTGCAACTGAGCTGATCAGACATATTAGAATATTTTTGAATGCCATCATTAAAACGAAAGGAAGTTTATAATTCATTTTCTTGACCTCTAGGTCAATAAAGTTAGCTCCGTCAACACATTACAGACTCTACCCAGCATGGCCAGCATAGGCAAGACTTCAAACATTAAGAACTTCCGATTTGACATTCCGCTCTGCAAGAGACACTAATCCATGTGTTTCTGGCTATTCTCATAGGCCAATCCCTTATAAAATCAAGGAAGACTGGTGAAATTCCCCAAACTTAAGATCACAACAAACGAAAGTAAAATGTGTTTAAAACTCTAATTATAGCTACTATTAGATCTAATATATTATCACAGCATGTTTCCCTATTCCTGGAAGTGATTGAAGGATTTCCAAAGTATCTGTGTGCATTAAAGTCTGTTTAGTACTTGATAGCTTATCACACAATAGCCAATGAGAAAGCAAGAAAGTGAAGACAAGAAGAATAGAAAAGAAAGATCAGACGACCTTCATATCATTTTTCCTGTACCTTCTTAGAAATAGAAAATAACCAGAGAAAGAGATTGGAATCTCCCCTTTCATCCCAAAAATATTCCTAAACTGTGGCAACTTCGTATATAAAACATTACTCAATATTATTACGGCTGATAGATAAGGTCAAGCTGATGCAAAATGGCCAGTAGATCATCCGGATTCTTTTTTCAGTACAACCAATTTTATAACATACTAGCTGTTGGGATGGTGCTTCACGCCACCCCAGCACCTAGTTGGTTGGGACGCTTAGCGCCCAACACCCCCCCCACGCGCGTAAGTCGTTACGCGCCATATTAGTTACGTGCCATTGTAGTTGTGTCCCTGTGTCCCACCTGTGAATATATATATATATATATATATATATATATATATATATATATATATATATATATATATATATATATATATGTTTTAACTACATAAAACTTGCAAATATACAACATTCTTCGCTGTCCCATTGTCTGTGCATATAAATAGATTGTCAGGTTTATCGACTCTTGAACATGCAACATATAATTGTCCATGAGAAAAACAATCCGTATTCAGTTCTATACCTCATTATTCTAATGATTGCCCTTGAGCTTTGTTGATGGTGATTGCTAATCGAACATTCCCTGTGTTCCCGTCGTTATTTATATATCCCCCTGTGCCCCCCGGCGTCCCCATTGTAGTTGTGTCCCTGTGTCCCTGTCGTCATTTATATTCCCTGTGTCCCGGTTGCCATTTGTATCCCGGCGTCCCAGTCTGTAATTTCTCTTTGAGTGTCATCCCCTCTGTGCCCCTGGCGTCCCTGTTGTAGTTGTGTCCCTGTGTCCCGGTCGTCATTCATAATCCCTGTGTCACGGTCGTTATTTGTGTCTCGGTGTTCCAGTCTGTAATTCTCTTTGAGTGTCCCTGTAGTCATTTATATTCCCTGTGTCTCGGTGTCCCGGTCGTCATTTGTGTCCCGGTCTTTAATTTCGTCAGTCGACAAACATGACGTCAGTCGACAAAACTTCATGACGGAATAATGCTCAATCCTTATAATGACGTCAGTCGACAAACATGACGTCAGTCGACACACAAACATGACGCCAGTCAACACACAAACCAACAACTTATTTTTTCGCGCCACCCCAACACCTAGTTGGTGGGGTGCTTCGCGCAACCACCCAAGCTCCCCTGCGCGCGTAAGTCGTTACGCGCCATATTAGCTACGCACCATTGTAGTTGTGTCCCTGTGTCCCACCTGTGAATATAGATGGATATATATATATGTTTTTAACTACCTAAAACTTGCGAATATACAACATTCTTCTCTGTCCCATTGTATGTGCATATAAATAGATTGTCAGTTTTTTTTTTAGTTTTGCAGCTTTTTTAGTTTTTTAGCTTTGTTTTTCTTTTTAATTTTTTATCTTTTTTAATTTTTTCCTTTTTTAAGTTTTTTTTTTTCTTTTGTGGTTTTTTCTTTTTTTAGCTTTTTTCGCGCCATATTAGTTACGCGCCATTGTAGTTGTGTCCCTTTGTCCCACATGTGAATATAGATAGATATATATATGTTTTTAACTACGTAAAAATTGCGAATATAATTCATTCTTCGCTGTCCCATTGTCTGTGCATATAAATAGATTGTCAGGTTTACCGACTCTTGAACATGCAACATATAATTGTTCATGGGAAAAACAATCTGTATTCAGATCTATACCTCATTATTCTAATGATTGCCCTTGAGCTTTGTTGATCGTGATTGCTAATTGAACATACCCCGTGTCCCAGTCGTCATTTATATATCCCCCTGTGCCCCCCGGCCTCCCTGTTGTAGTTGTGTCCCTGTTTCCCGGTCGTCATTTATATTCCCTGTGCCCCGGTCGTTATTTGTGTCGTTATCTGTAATTTTCTCTTTGAGTGTCCCGGTCGTCATTAATATTCCCTGTGTCCCGGTGTCCCGTTCGTAATTTGTGTCCCGGTGTCCTGGTCTGTAATTTCGTCAGTCGACAAACATGACGTCAGTCGATATACAACTTCATGACGGAATAATGCTCAATCCTTATAATGACTTCAGTCGACAAACATGACGTCAGTTGACACACAAACATGACTTCAGTCAACACACAAACAAACAACTTATTTTTATATATATAGAAATAGGACATCAGGAAAAGCCTCATCATTGAAGGAAAGAAAAGGAAAAGTCCTGAAAGAAAAGTAAAAAAGAGTACAGATTAACAGTTATATAGATTGCAGAAGTGAATAAGACTCATGCTGTTTAAATTAGAATTAATATGGATCTACATCGGAGAGATATCTAATTCTTCTACTTATCATTTATGCTGAGTTTGCAACTTCTCTAGTCAAAGTTCTACAGAGAAATGATGGCGGTCTTATAACCAAGATAATAACATTGCCTGACCATTTTTTTTCTCTTAATTGTCGTTTTACGGTTCAGCTCAAAACTGAAGAGGAAAACTAGTATTTGGATTTATAAAAATTGAAGTTTAATTGCTATTCAATGTATTTTTCCGTGCACCCCTTGAATAGTTTTATAATTTTATTTTTAATCGAGAAAATTTACAGCTTTGGCTATTTGATAAGCAATATAATGAAAAAAGAAATCACCAATGCAACAGCACAAACACATAAAAAAAGACAGAAGGAGAAAATGAAGACTGTTTTCCTACATTAGTAATTAATATAGACCAGTACTTGAATGAGGCCTTAACCCTACTCATCCATACAATCACATAGGTCAAACAGCTTAGCCATACACAATCTACCGTAAAGAATAATCCATGGACAGGCAGTCCATTTATCATTATTACAATATGTAATGTGTTTTGATTTTCGAAAATATTGTTTTTTAATCTTAGCCTGCTGTTGTGTTCATAATTAAGCTGATTTTCTTTTCCTTTTTTCTTTTTTCTTAAGTTCTAGTTTTCTTATAAACGTGTTCTGAACATTCTCTTGAAAGGTATATTTCGTCCCAGTGCTTTAACGCTATGTTAATAGTGTCAACGCAGGGATATAATTTAAAAAAAGAAAAAACAAAACCGTAGGAAATACTTTCCAAGGCTAATCTGTTATTTTTAGTTTCTTTTGGCTATATAAGTAGCCAGGGTATTCAATCAATTCTCTTTGAGAGCAAACAATAGAGAAAATCAAAAAGATGGCTCTCCTTTTTTAGTTACAATGTATGTTACCAATCACATAGCATTAAAAATGACAAGTAGCTGCCTTATTTGTTTGGGTCTATGGATACCGATGGCAGGAAGGCTACTTTAGGGCAAATTTATGGTTGTGAGGCTTTCACTGGCTCGAAATGTTATTATTGTTGGTGAATGCAACCTATAAAGATAAATTTTAAGCCAAAAATAGAAAAAGTGGAAATGGGGGATAGTATCACCATCCCTACAGGAAATTGACTTTTCATGGACTTAATAAAGAATAAAGAAAAATCAATTCAGGAACAGACATCTGTTATAACATCGTTGAAACTCTCTGTTCATGTATACCTGCTATGACAATTTTCAACCTGTCTTTTTCCACGGATATTGGCTGCCAGGGATGCTGAGATTTTAGAGCTGAGTTGGTGTTTTACATTTCCAATTTGGAGAAAAGTTTTTAGAAAGCTTAAGAGTTGCTTTTGAACCCCAATATCGTTTGTGGACCACAATTTGAAAAACGCAGCACGATAAAACCTGGCATTTTATGTAGTTCATAGTCTATAATCCAAACCAAAATTGAGGACATTTGAGTGAAACCTATTCTTACACTAGAAAATCTTATTTACTTATTATTGAATAAATTTGAAATCAAATTTTAGTTTGTCCGTACGAAACATAGCATTGCTCAATCATAAGTAGAATTTTAGAAATATTCAACGATATATTTTCATAAAAATGTCCATTTTGTATAAACTTGAATAAACAAATGTTTAGATTATAGATAAAATTAAAGCGTAAATTTCCACGCAAAAAAAACAAACTCTGGGTTGGGTCTCTTTGAGGATTTTGCCCTAGGCATTTTATATTACCTTCTTACTCCTCTTGTCTGTCCTACTTGGTGTATTTTCAGGATTTGTAAATTGCATAAATAGTTCTAGCAACTGAAGGCTCCACCCTCACGTTTTCTAAGGAGGGCGAGTCTCTATTATACTTTATTTTAACAAATATTTAACACTGTGGATTCTAAAAAGTTTAGACCCCACAGAAAAATAACATTTCGGGGGTGGCTTTGGCCTGTTAACCTTTTTAATGTCAATCTATACGTTTGGATACTATAAAATTTATGAAATTTAGAAATGGGGCGTTATATACAAAACAAGATATATTTTATCTTAAAAAAAAATATACAGTTATGAAGAGTTTTTAACATAAATGCAACTGCATTCATTTCCTTAGGGTTTAATAACCAGCTGAATCGGAAGGCTATTAGAGGGCAGACTAGAGGATACTTTTTCCCTTAGTTTTTAAATGATGACGAGCTAGCTCTATAAAGTGACGTAATTTTCAGTATAGTGTGTTTGTGTGTGTGTGTGTGTGTATGTGTGCCTGTGCACGTGTTTGCGTGCGTATGTGTGTTTGTGTTAGTGTTTGTAAGTGTTTGTGTGTTTTTGTGGATTTTTGAAAAAGTCTAGCTCATCTCTCTCTGACTTTGGAAAAAAAAACCTGCTAATCTATCCCAGAGTCTAGTAGACTTTCCTGTTAGTTTGATAAGAGTGCATATGTCTCTGAAAATTCGTTTTCTTACATCTCTCTCTTTTGAGTAATCATTTCAAATGCTGGAGCTGTTAGCGTACCCTAAAAATAATGGAAACAAGACAGAGTAATGTATTGGACCATTTTTATTGAAATAATTGCACGTGGAATTTTATAATAAAAAAATTAATGTCTTAAATCCATGTCAATAAAAATGACAATCCACGGTCACTTATTTGTTTTTTTCTGTAAAGTGTAAATTGTGTTCTGATCTTGAGAAGACATGATGAATATCGGCTCTACTCATGCTACTTTTTACTCGTTTTGAGTATGACTTGACTATTTATTGTAATTTCTGTTCATTTTTGAGTTTCCTTTTTTATTGATAGTGATTTGTGGTAGTTTTACGCTTGGAAGATTATTCGACTCAATTTTTGCTCACTCTTGGCTTAAGGGAGTTCTTTACTTTCCGTTAAAAAACTTGTTCTGAGGAAAATTTTTTTATATTAATTAAGCGTAAAGGGCCTCAAAAGGGTGAATCAGCAATATTTTGGAAAGGTTAACCTTATCAAGATGAAACTTCCAGTTTGAAACTGACCAAAAGGCAACGTGTTTATGCCATTGCTGCAATTAGTACTAATGCCACTAGTAATACTAGGGGACATCGGCCATAGCTGGGAAAAACAATTTTCTTTTGGGTATTGCTCAAGTCTTGTTGAAGATATCTATACGCTTTAAAGATCAAGCAATAGTCTAAACATTCTAGTTTCTCAAAGATTTTTTACCAATTTTTAGCGCTGTTACTTTTTTTGAAACTGGCAAAAGTATATAGTTAGTCATTTTTCCGAATTGTCACAATACCCTCCTATACTGACTGGGACATTATGATGGGGTAAACTGGGACAATAACGCTATCTCAAAGGTAGGTGTATATTTTCTTACTGTTTTGCTAAACTTTCGAATATAAACGTATTAAAGCAAGCAATATTCATAAACGTCAGAAAACTACGGCGTTTTACTAAACGTCAGAAAACTGAATACTAACCTATTCACTTAGACATTTCTTAAAAAGACGTTACTGAAAGACACTTTTGTTAAGGCTATAGAAACTGTTCACTCAAGCCTTCCTGAAAAAGAATTGATTGGAACCTCTGTCTGTTATTCCTGAAACAACTGGCGATCTCAGTTTAAGTACTACTCAGCTTTTCTCTTCTACAGATGTCTCTCAGTCCATCCACATTTTGCCCTGCTTTGAGCATTTTCATGTCCCGTATGGTGATTTCTTCCCCTATATTTTCGGTTACTTATAATACTACGCAACACAATCTGGTCTTGGATCGAAGCTTGACTGAGACAAAATCAAAAATGCTAATTCACCAGTCTTCTTCTTCTTCGTTGCTTCCATCATGGGGCGAATCACCAGAACTGTCACCATGTTCGACAGATGACACCTCACTAAGTTCTGAGTCTTGCTCGAGGTTGGCAGTCTCCTAACTTCCCCCAATTTTTATTTCTTATATCTTCACTTTCTTCGAATCCCCTTTCGTTATCTTAGTGTTTACTTGTCTCTTTTTTCTTCTCACTCCCTAGCTGCCTCTTTGATTATTTCTTTCACTG